>NC_057814.1:591480723-591780723 GCF_018294505.1 Triticum aestivum | reverse complement strand
GTAACTGGGTGGCTATAAAGGTGCACTATAGGTATCTACGAAAGTGTCTGTTGGGTTGGCATGAATCGAGACTGGGATTTGTCACTCCGTATGACAGAGAGGTATCTTTGGGCCCACTCGGTAATGCATCATTATAATGAGCTCAATGTGACTAAGGAGTTAGCCACGGGATCATGCGTTACGGAACGAGTAAAGAGACTTGCCGGTAACGAGATTGAACGAGGTATGGGGATACCGACGATCGAATCTCGGGCAAGTAACATATCGATAAACAAAGGGAATTGAAAACGGGATTGATTGAATCCCCGACATCGTGGTTCATCCGATGAGATCATCATATGTGGGAGCCAACATGGGTATCCAGATCCCGCTGTTGGTTATTGGCCGAAGAACGTCTTGGTCATGTCTGCATGGTTCCCGAACCCGTAGGCTCTACACACTTAAGGTTCGGTGACGCTAGAGTTGTTATGGGAAATAGTATGTGGTTACCGAAGGTTGTTCGGAGTCCCGGATGAGATCCCGGACATGACGAAGAATTCCGGAATGGTCCCGAGGTGAAGATCGATATATTGGACGAAGGGTATTGGAGTCCGGAATTGTTCCGGGGGTACCGGGTGACGACCAGCGTGTCCGAAAGGGGTTTCGGAGGCCCCGGCAAGCGTTGGGGGCCTTATGGGCCAAGGGGAGGGGCACATCAGCCCACTAAGGGGCTGTGCGCCCCTCCCACCCCATCTCACATAACGTGGAGAGGTGGGGGTGCCTCCCCTAGGGCAGCCACCCCTCCCGGCTTGGGGGGCAAGTTTCCTAGGGGTGGGGGCGCCCAAACCCATCTAGGGTTTCCCCTGTGGCTGCCGCCCCTCCCCTAGGGAAACCCTAGGGCTCCTCCTCCTCCCCCTTCCCCCTATATATAGTGAGGGAGAGAGAGGGCAGTAGCACCCCTTCCTTGGCGCAGCCCTCTCGTCCTCCAACTGCTCCTCCTCCTCCGTAGTGCTTAGCGAAGCTCTGCCAGAGAACCACGAGCTCCATTGCTCCCATGCCGACGTGCTTCTGGAGTTCTCCCTCAACTTCTCCTCTCCCCTTGCTGGATCAAGAAGGAGGAGACGTCCCCGGGCTGTACGTGTGTTGAACGCGGAGGCGCCGTCCGTTCAGCGCTAGATCGGATCTTCCGCGATTTGAATCGCCGCGAGTACGACTCCATCAACCGCGTTCTTGTAACGCTTCCGCTTAGCGATCTTCAAGGGTATGAAGATGCACTCCCTCTCTCTCGTTGCTAGCATCTCCTAGATAGATCTTGGTGACACGTAGGAATTTTTTGAATTATTACTACGTTCCCCAACAGTGGCATCATGAGCTAGGTCTATGCGTAGATTCTATGCATGAGTAGAACACAAGTAGTTGTGGGCGATGATTTGTTCAATTTGCTTACCGCTACTAGTCTTATCTTGATTCAGCAGCATTGTGGGATGAAGCGGCCCGGACCGACCTTACACGTACACTTACGTGAGACAGGTTCCACCGACTGACATGCAGTTGATGCATAAGGTGGCTAGCGGGTGTCTGTCTCTCCCACTTTAGTCGGATCGGATTCGATGAAGAGGGTCCTTATGAAGGGTAAATAGCAATTGGCATATCACCGTTGTGGCTTTTGCGTAGGTAAGAAACGTTCTTGCTAGAAACCCATAGCAGCCACGTAAAACATGCAACAACAATTAGAGGACGTCTAACTTGTTTTTGCAGGGTATGCTATGTGATGTGATATGGCCAAAAGGATGTGATGAATGATATATGTGATGTATGAGATTGATCATGTTCTTGTAATAGGAATCACGACTTGCATGTCGGTGAGTATGACAACCGGCAGGAGCCATAGGAGTTGTCTTAATTTATTGTATGACCTGCGTGTCAATGAAAACGCCATGTAATTACTTTACTTTATTGCTAACCGTTAGCCATACTAGTAGAAGTGATAGTTGGCGAGACAACTTCATGAAGACATGATGATGGAGATCATGGTGTCATGCCAGTGACGAAGGTGATCATGCCGCACCTCGAAGATGGAGATCAAAGGCGCAAGATCATATTGGCCATATCATGTCACTTTATGATTTGCATGTGATGTTTGTCATGTTTTCATATTATTTGCTTAGAACGACGGTAGCATAAATAAGATGACCCCTCACTAAAATTTCAAGAAATGTGTTCCCCCTAACTATGCACCGTTGCGAAGGTTCGTTGTTTCGAAGCACCACGTGATGATCGGGTGTGATAGATTCTAACGTTCGCATACAACGGGTGTAAGCCAGATTTACACATGCGAAACACTTAGGTTGACTTGACGAGCCTAGCATTTACAGACATGGCCTCGGAACACAAGAGACCGAAAGGTCGAACATGACTCGTATAGTAGATGCGATCAACATGGAGATGTTCACCGTTGATGACTAGTCCATCTCACGTGATAATCGGACACGGCCTAGTCGATTCGGATCATGTATCACTTAGATGACTAGAGGGATGTCTACCTGAGTGGGAGTTCATTGAATAATTTGATTAATTGAACTCATTATCATGAACATAGTCTAAATTGTCTTTGCAAATTATGTTGTAGATTAATAGCTCGCGCTTTAGCTCCCTGTTTTAATACGTTCCTAGAGAAAGACTAAGTTTAAAGATATTGTAAGCAATTGTGCAGACTAGGGCCTTAGTCTGAGGATTTCCCTCACTACTACACATAAGGCTTCTGTCCTTGATGCACCGCTCGGTGTGCCAACCCCTCTGGCGTTGTCTGTGGATGTTGTGAACATCTGGCAGACATGTTCTGATGACTACCTGATAGTTTAGTGCGCCATGCTTTACGGCTTAGAGTCGGGGCTCCAAAAGCGTTTTGAACGCCATGGAACATATGAGATGTTCCAAGAGCTGAAATTGGTATTTCAGGCTCATGCCCGTGCTGAGAGGTTTGAGACCTCTGACAAGATCTTTGCCTACAAGATGGAGGAGAATAGCTCAGCCAGTGAGCGTGTGCTCAGAATGTCTGGGTACTTCAATCGCTTGAATCAAGTGGGAGTTAATCTTTCAGATAAGAGAAGTGATTGACGGAGTTCTCCAGTCACTATCACCAAGCTAACTAGAGCTTCGTGATGAACTATAACATGCAAGGGAAGTTGATCCCGGAGCTGTTCGTCGTGCTTAAGGCCGTAAAGGTAGAAGTCAAGAAGGAGCATCAAGTGTTGATGGTTAACAGGACCACTAGTTTCAAAGAAGGGCAAGGGCAAGAAGGGAAACTTCATGAATGGCAAGCCAGTTGCCACTCTAGTGAAGAAACCCAAGACCCCAAACCCGAGACGAAGTGCTTTTATTAGGGGAAAGGTCACTGGCAGCGGAACTGCCTCAAATACTTGGTAGATAAGAAGGCTGGCAACTTCAACAAAAGTATATATATGATATATGTATTATTTATGTGTAGCTTACTAGTACTCCTAGTAGCACATGTGTATTAGATACCGGTTCAGTTGCTAATATTGGTAACTCGAAACAAAAGCTACGGAATAAACGGAGACTAGCTAAGGGCGAGGTGACGATATGTTTTGGAAGTGTTTCCAAGGATGAGATGATCACCATCGCACGCTCCCTCTACCTTCAGGATTAGTGTTGAACCCAGATAAATGTTGTTTGCATTGGTGTCTGCGTTGAGCATGAACATGATTAGATCATGTTTATTGCAATACGGTTATTCATTTAAGTCAGAGAATAATGGTTATTCTGTTTACATGAATAAAACCTTCTATGGTCATGCACCCAATGTGAATGGTTTATTGAATCTCGGTCATAGTGATACACATGTTCATAACATTGATGCCAAAAGATGTAGAGTTGATAATGATAGTACCACTTTCTTGTGGCACTGCCGCTTAGGTCATATTGGTGTAAAGCGCATGAAGAACCTCCATGCCGATGGACTTTTGGAGTCACTTGATTTTGAATCACTTGACACATGCGAGTCATGCCTCATTGGCAAGATGACTAAAACCCCGTTTTCTGGAACAATGGAACGGGCAAGTGACTTGTTGGAAATCATGCATGCTGATGTGTGCAATCCGATGAGTGTTGACGCGTGCGGTGGATATCGTTATTTTCTCACCTTCACCGATGAATTGAGTAGATATGGGTATATTTACTTAATGAAGCGTAAGTCTGAAACGTTTGAAAAGATCAAGCAATTTCAGAGTGAAGTTGAGAATCAACATAACAAGAAGATCAAGTTCCTACGATCTGATCAAGGGGAGAGTATCTGAGTTATGAGTTTGGCAATCACTAAAGACAAGGTGGAATCGTTTCACAGTTGACGCCACCTGGAACACCATAGTGTAATGGTGTGTCCGAACGTCGTAATCGCACCCTATTGGATATGGTGCGATCTATGATGTCTCTTACCGATCTACAGCTATCATTTTGGGGTTATGCATTAGAGACAATTACATTCACTTTAAATAGGGCACCATCTAAGTCCGTGGAGACGACACCGTATGAACTATGGTTTGGCAGGAAACCTAAGTTGTTGTTTCTTAAGGTTTGGGGCTACGATAGGCTTCGGCCAGAAAAGCTCGAACCCAAAGGAGAAAATTGTGTCTTCATAGAATACCCAAACAAGACAATTGGGTATACCTTCTATCTCAGATCTGAGGGCAAAGTGTTTGTCGCTAGGAATAGGTCCTTTCTCGAGAAAGAGTTTCTCTCGAAAGAATTGAGTGGGAGTAAGATAGAACTTGATGAGGTTGTTGAACCTTTACTTCAACCAGAGAGTAGCGCAGCACAGAAAGATGTTTATGTGGCACCTACCTCAGTTGAAGAGAAAGCTAATGATGATGATCATGGAGCTTCAGATCAAGTTACTGTCGAACCTCATAGGTCGACAAGGGTGTGTACAACTTCTGAGTGGTAACCCTATCTTAAAGGTCATGTTGTTGGACAATGATGAACCTATGAGCTATGGAGAAGCGATGGTGGGCCCGGATTCCAACAAATGGCTAGAAGCCATGAAATCCGAGATAGGATCCATGTATGAGAACAAAGTATGGACTTTGGTGGACTTGCCCGATGATCGGCAAGCCATTGAGAATAAATGGATCTTTAAGAATAAGACAGACACTGATGGTAATGTCACCATTTATGAAGGTCGACTTGTCTCAAAGAAGTTTCCGACAAGTTCAAGGAGTTGACTATGATGAGACTTTCTCAATCATAGCGATGCTAAAGTCTGTTAAAATCATGTTAGCAGTTGCTGCATTTTCATTTACGAAATCTGGTAGATGGATGTCAAAACAAAGTTTCCTTGACGGTTTCCGTGAGGAAAGGATGTATGTGATACAACCAGAAGGTTTTGTTGATCCTAAGGATGCTAAAAGGTATGCAAACTCCAGTGATCCTTTTATGGACTGGAGAAAGCATCTCGGAGTTGGAACATACGCTTTGATGAGGTGATCAAAGCATTTGGGTTTATACAAAGTTTGCAAGAAACTTGTATTTGCAAGAAAGTGAGTGGGAGCACTACAACATTTTTGATAAGTATATGTGGATGACATATTGTTGATAAAAAATGATGTAGAATTTCTGGAAAGCATAAAGGGTTGTTTGAATGGAGTTTTTCAAAGGAAGACCTGTGTAAAACTGCTTATATGTTGGGTATCAAGATCTATAGAGATAGATCAAGACGCCTGATAAGACTTTCATAGAGCACATACCTTGACATGATCTTGAAGGAGTTCAAGATGGATCAGTCAAAGACGAAGTTCTTGCCTGAGTTGTAAGGTGTGAAGTTAAGACTTGAAGCTCGACCACGGCAGAAGAAAGAGAAAGGATGAAAGTCGTCCCCTATGCCTTAGCCATAGGCTCTATACGATATGCCATGTTGTGTACCGCGATGTGCCTTGCCACGTGTCTGGCAAGGGGGTATAAGAATGATCCAGGAGTGGATCATTAGACAGCGGTCAAAATTGTCCTTGGGAATAAGGAAATGTTTTCTCGATTATGGAGGTGATGAAGAGTTTGACGTAAAGGGTTACGTCGATGCAAGATTTAACACCTATCCGGATGACTCTAAGTAGCAAACCAGATACGTATAGTGGAGCAACCATTTGGAATAGCTCAGACTGGAGCAGAGTAGCAACATCTGCAATATGAAATAGAGATTTGCGAAGAACACACGGATCTGAATGTTGCAGGCCCGTTGACTAAAACCTCTCTCGTAAGCATAACATGATCAAACCCTAGAACTCATTGAGTGTTAATCACATGGTGATGTGAACTAGATTATTGACTCTAGTAAACTCCTGGGTGTTAATCGCATGGCGATGTGAACTAGATTATTGACTCTAGTAAACTCTTGGGTGTTAGTCACATGGCGATGTGAACTATGAGTGTTGATCACATGGCGATGTGAACTAGATTATTGACTCTAGTGCAAGTGGGAGACTATTGGAAATATGCCCTAGAGGCAATAATAAAATGGTTATTATTATATTTCCTTGTTCATGATAATTGTCTATTATTCATGCTATAATTGTATTAACCGGAAACCGTAATACATGTGTGAATACATAGACCACCACATGTCCCTAGTAAGCCTCTAGTTGACTAGCTCGTTGATCAATAGATGGTCGTGGTTTCCTGACCATGGACATTGGATGTCGTTGATAACGGGATCACATCATTGGGAGAATGATGTGATGGACAAGACCCAATCCTAAGCATAGCACAAGATCGTGTAGTTCGTTTGCTAAAGCTTTTCTAATGTCAAGTATCATTTCCTTAGACCATGAGATTGTGAAACTCCAGGATACCGTAGGAGTGCTTTGGGTGTATCAAACGTCACAACGTAACTGGGTGGCTATAAAGGTGCACTACAGGTATCTACGAAAGTGCCTGTTGGGTTGGAACGAATTGAGACTGGGATTTGTCACTCCGTATGACGGAGAGTTATCTCCGGGCCCACTCGGTAATGCATCATCATAATGAGCTCAATGTGACTAAGGAGTTAGCCACGGGATCATGCGTTACGGAACGAGTAAAGAGACTTACCGGTAACGAGATTGAACGAGGTACGGGGATACCGACGATCAAATCTCGGGCAAGTAACATACCGATAGACAAAGGGAACTGAATACGGGATTGATTGAGTCCCCGACATTGTGGTTCATCCGATGAGATCATCGTGGAACATGTGGGAGCCAACATGGGTATCTAGATCCCGCTGTTGGTTATTGGCCGGAGAACGTCTTGGTCATGTCTGCATGGTTCCTGAACCCCCGTAGGGTCTACGCACTTAAGGTTCGGTGACGCTAGAGTTGTTATGGGAAATAGTATGCGGTTACCGAAGGTTGTTCGGAGTCCCGGATGAGATCCCGGACATCAGAAGGAATTCCAGAATGGTCCCGAGGTGAAGATCGATATATTGGACGAAGGGTATTGGAGTCTGGAATTGTTCCGGGGGTACCGAGTGACGACCAGCGTGTCCGAAAGGGGTTTCGGAGGCCCCGACAAGCGTTGGGGGGCCTTATGGGCCAAGGGGAGGGGGCACATCAGCCCACTAAGGGGCTGTGCGCCCCTCCCGCCCCATCTCACGTAACGTGGAGAGGTGGGGGCGCCTCCCCTAGGGCAGCCACCCCTCCCGGCTTTGGGGGCAAGTTTCCTAGGGGTGGGGGCGCCCAAACCCATCTAGGGTTTCCCCCGTGGCCGCCGCCCCTCCCCTAGGGAAACCCTAGGGCGCCTCCTCCTCACCCCTTCCCCCTATATATAGTGAGGGAGAGAGAGGGCAGTAGCACCCCTTCCTTGGCGCAGCCCTCTCCACCTCCAACTGCTCCTCCTCCTCCGTAGTGCTTAGCGAAGCTCTGCCGGAGAACCACGAGCTCCATCGCCACCATGCCGTCATGCTGCTGGAGTTCTCCCTCAACTTCTCCTCTCCCCTTGCGGGATCAAGAAGGAGGAGATGTCCCCGGGCTGTACGTGTGTTGAACGCGGAGGCGCCGTCCGTTCGGCGCTAGATCGGATCTTCCGCGATTTGAATCGCCGCGAGTACGACTCCATCAACCGCATTCTTGTAACGCTTCCACTTAGAGATCTTCAAGGGTATGAAGATGCACTCCCTCTCTCTCGTTGCTAGCATCTCCTAGATAGATCTTGGTGACACGTAGGAATTTTTTTGAATTATTACTACGTTCCCCAACAGTGTGAGTAGTTCAAGGGGGTGCAGGAAGGAGTCAGTCTACTTGTCACATACGTGATGCCTATATATGTGGCCATGAATAACATCATAACTATGCACTTTTCTATGGCCCAACAGTAATTTGTCTACCTACCGTATGTTATTATTTCGAGAGAGAAGCCTATAGTGAGAAGTATGGCCCCCTGGTCTACTTTAATCAAATTACTAATACCAAAAATAACTTGCTGCAATTTTACTCTTTTTATTTTACTTTTCAATTTATACATGTACCACTACCAGATTTAATTCTTGCAAGTAACGAGTTCAAGGGGATTGACTACCCTCTTGCCCATGTTGGGTGCAAGTATTTGCTCTTGTGTGTGCAGATGTTGTTCACTAGGATTTGCGTGGTTCTCTTATTGATTCGATAACCTTGGTTGTCACTGATGGAAATACTTATCAGCTACTATATTGCTTCACCCTTCCTCTTCGGGCAAAATCCCAACGCAGCTCACAACTAGCAGAGCTCTGTCATCAATAGTGTTTGAAAAGGTGAACTACGCAATGAAAAACATGAAGTGGAAAATGTTCCAGTGAAGGTTCTCATAGGATACAGAACAAAGATGAATCCTTGAAGGTTCTCACATGATACCACTAACATAAGAATTATCTCTACTTCTGACATTTCTGACAGTGAGAACCTCTGCCACACCCACTAACAGTTTGTAACACTATGAGTACGATGGTACACAGAAAGAGTTACTCTGCAACAATGTTATATCTCAGGTCCCTCACGCAGTTCTTTTGTGTTCGAGGTAAGAAATCATCATGTCATTTGCAAGAACAACAGTTATATTTAGCATATACATACTCCATTGAACAACAAAGCAATTTTTCATCTAGCAGTCAGATGCTACTATGCTACTTTTGACTATACATGGCATGCACCGCTCAAAACAAACAAGTGCAAAGTTGCAAGCTTATAGGCCGTGAAACATCAACAGTGCAATTTGGTATGATCGAATTTTATTTTATTTTTCTATATGTAGCATCGACATGACGTAATATTGTTATATATACAAGCATAAGGACTTACATCCAAAGCTTTCTGCCCTTCACACTCGACACAAATGATAATGTGGTCCATTGTGGCATTGCATGAAAGAACGACATCCTCAAATCGACCATCCACCAGCTGATATCTTCCACACCTGTGTAGATAACATTTTTTTGACAATGTAGGAAGTCTCCAGTGGCATAAAGCAATAATCTAAGTGGGAGAACCAGTTCTGAAGAAAGAAAAGCATGTGAAATAGTTTTAGGCATTGCTAAATAGTAATATGGACTGTGGATGCTAGGGAATGGAGATGAATATGGATCCACTAGCATAATATTCTATCTATGATTTGTGCAGAAGGATGCTAATTTGATATACACGGCAACACAAAGGTTTACATGTCGTGTTTTATGACCCACACAGAACTAGTGTATGTCAATTTAGAAAACAGAAACATAGGTATCCATTGGACATGTACAACTTTATTAATAAATATGCCAATTGTACACAAAATCATCCATGACTGCTATGGCCAGTTTCATGACCCACAATATATAGTTCATTGCAACATAGGAAGTTAAAACATACATATCCATTGGGCATATGTATTTTTTCCTGTAAGGAGCTAATTTGATGTACATGGAATCATGGGCAGAGAAGAATTGCGGAAATAAAATAACAGCAACCACACAGAACAATTAACAGCTCTTGTCGGTTTCGTGAACCACACAACAACAATTTACAGCAAGAAACAATAGCTCTTGAACATATATACTAGTGTATTGTTTCAACTTAGAAAACTAAAACATACACATCCACTGGACACAAATAAAATTTTGGGCAAAAGAATGCTAATTTGCTATACACAACATCACAATGATTTAGATCTCTCGCCAGTTGCATGACCCACACAGAACTAGTGTATCTCAACTTCGAAAGTAAAAGGCATAGGTATCCAACGGACCTATATAACTTTGTTAATAAAGATGCTAGTTTGCTTTGCATTACATCACAAGACTAAACATCTCTTGTCAGTTTCATGACCCACATAGAAAAAGAGAGAGTGATGCATTTCAACTTAGGAAAAGAAATACTCCCTCGGATCCATTAAACCAGTGACAATTTATATGGGTCAGAGGGAGTATTTACATGACTTGGATATTCTGTATGGACATCAAGGTATCATTTCCCCCAAAACCTAAGTAGTCGTGCCTAGAGCAAGGGGAAGAACATAGGAGGAAGAAGAGAAGTTGGGAGGACTCACCTTAAAATTTGTAGCCGAGGCGGAATTCCACAACATCACCATAACATGGTGATGGTGGAGAGCTGGACGAAGATGAGACCAAGTGGAACCTACACAGCAGGATGCCGCAAGAACCTATATACCACCAGAAGCACCAGCGAGACTCGGGGCATGAAGGATTGGGGGTGACAGGGATGGGGGCAGGAAGGCCTGAAGGGGTAGGGCCGAGAACGCATTGGGGCGGGGGCTAGAAGACTTGGAAGGGGAGGCGGAGGGACATGACCAAGGCGAGCACTCACCATCACCATAGGGACTGGCAAGGTAGTCAGAGTCGGGATTCGGAGTCAGATCCATTTTCCTTAGAAAAAATCGAGTCATCGAATCAAGAATTCTACTAGATTTACTCAAATAGTATATTTTGTATACATACCACAAATTTTATAAATCCTACAGAGTTTTAACATTAAATATAGAGCAACAAATCGAGGTACTTAGACCACAATAGAAGTTTTCTATAATAGTAGTAATTTAATAGAGGCCATCTGCAGTATTGTTGGCCGCATGTGAAGTGGAAGGATGTCTGCTACCATCTTCTTCATTCGAGAGATCATCATATTCTTTATCCGTTGGATCCATTGCGAGCTTCATTCATTGTACTCACATACATAATTTTACTGATCACCACCAAAGCCAAATTCATCGTCACCTGCATGTATATAAATGTCCTACACATTACTTTATGCACATACATTTGATACAATAGACATCACAACTATATATTCAGCATACTTACATGCATCATCTATGCTTTTTCCATAGTCTAACTTCATGGTGAATATTTTATTCTACATCAACATGTGCTTCCCTTCAATAATAAAGGACCTTCTGCATCTACATATGGGTAAAACATGCGCAAAATTCATCCACCGTCTCATGCTAATTCCATTTGTCGACAAACATGATCCTCAAGTTCAATCTAGGGTTTTTGAGAGCAGGATCAAAGGTGCCGGTATCTGTTGGGCTTGGGAGGGAAATAAAGGGTCATGAGGCATGTGAAAAAGGGTTTGGAGGCTGGCGTAATATTGTGCTACAACTAAACGATCGACTCAAATGAAAATAGTAGAATCTGACATAGTCCATAGCATAGTTGGGATTCTACAATCTTATATAGGATTCTATGATTGGGATGGCAACTCAACATGGATTCTACCTGATCCGTATTAATAGTGGGCTTGGGTTTACATGCTTCCATAGGATCATGAAATCATAGAATTCTAGAATTCTAATTGCGACTTTGAGTACCTTTAGGTGGGGTGGCTTGATGGAAATATGATATTTTAAATGGTACATCTCGGACTCTATTGGATCTTACGCCATCTTGCAAAAGGTCAAGATTTTCATGCGAAAAAATTATCCACTATGACTCTGCCGCTTTGGTTGGTAATCCTAGGCTTTTTGCTATGTGTCAATCAAGGTAACTTCTGAATTTTCAATGAATAGCTCCACATTTTGCTAGTGAGAGTGTTGATGTTGCAGCCTATGTTATAGAGGTTTTGCAGGTTGGTTACCACTGAAGACTAACACTAAAATGCCAAGTTTAATCATATTGGGACAATGTGTATGATGAGTTGCTGACGACTTCTGATCATTCTCTAGAGGAAGGGCTTGGCTGATTTGGACATCTCCACTCTCACGACAAATTTTGGACCAGTTATTGAGACTAAAGGTTTATATCTTATACTGTTGTGTCACACTTTATTTATCTATCCTAAATAATGTCCTAATGATCAATGTCCTTTAGGGTGTGTTGTGGCATACTACTATGTTGAGCACATACATCTGAAGGTTGTCAACCATGGTGAATCGTGCCATGGCAGCATTAAATTTGCTGGATAGCTTGAAGGTTGATTTTTGGTGGATAATTACTGGTGCCATCACAAAGTTCCTTTTAATAGCATTTGAATTTTTTATATCGAATGCACATTTTAGTTCGAGGCACATGTTCATATAAATTGCAAGGCAAGGATATAGGTATTCTTTTCATCCCTGTAAACTTTATATGTACGATGTCATGAAAATATATCATGTTGCTGACTAATTACTATTAGATTGATTGAGGAAACCGATGAGCCAAGATCTTGCATGCCGCAAAAAAATGGCCATGTATAATACCAATAATTCCTTTGACTGCAAACTTTATATCGTAGTTTTCTAACACCCGTGGTATTTATTATTAGAAGGCGGCCGATTTTTTAGTTCAAAAGGAGGTGAGTAACTTTCGGTGTTGGGACTGCTGCAATGGAAATATACAAGATGCAGTTATAGTCGCAAGAAGATATGTGGTGAAATAAAATTTATAGTTTTATACCAGATTTTTATACTTATTTATTTTTATTTTTATCTACTATAATATTTAGGAGAATAATTTTAATGTTAGTTGCTATAGTTAATCACATAATTTAGTTGGTATAGTTAACATATTTCGTTGTGAGTTGTAATGTATATGACTGGCCTCTTTATTTATGCCAAATTTTAATTAGGTGATGTTACATAAGTTATCCCTGGATTTTTTTGTGACAACTGAAAAAGTTGCATAGTGCACACCAATATATTTATATGTATGTGCATATGTTCATGTCTAGTTTATTAATTAAATATCATGTGAGAGGTTTTCTAAAGAATAATGTCCAACTAATATTTTAATAGTGATTTCTAGTGTATTGTTAGGTGTGCATATTTCTAAAACCTATAAATTGTACCATTTGCAAGTGTGCTTACAGTTAGATACAATAATAAATTCAACATATGCATTGTAGTGAAAATAATCACTAACAAACGTAACATATCACCGATTCAGCTATGCTTACATACAATTTATTTATTTGGTATGCTCATCTAGACATTTGGTTACATCTGGTGTATATAATGAGCTCATGCCAGTTTCTAAAACAAAAGGTTTTGTAAACATTAAACTTATCTATCTATCTATCTATCTATATATCTATCCATCTATGTATGTATGTATGTATGTATCTATCTATCTATCTATCTATCTGTCTATCGAAGAGAGGCTAGCAGGCTAACTAAGCTCATTGTCACCTATCAGATTCAGTATTGCCAAGCAGATTTTTTTTGCAAACACAGTGGGGAAAATACCCCCACTGTAACTCTATTTTTTCATTAATAATGGTGAATAGTTACATAAGGTTGTATAGGTTGAAGATCAAAATATAAAGATCTACAAGTAATCTAGCCAAGATTGCATTCCCTCTTTCAAGCTAGGTTTGACTTTATTTATGATGGTGTCAAAGTGTTCCTTGAAGCATGCAATGTTGTAATCCTGTTCTTGGTCATGTTCTCAAAAACTATGGTGTTCATGCGTTTCCATAAGCTCCAACATCTTGCTATTATGCATTCTCTGAAACATTGGATGTTATTTGTTCTCTTCCCATCCATTAACATTTCTGTGAGGTTATAAATAGTGTTCCATTGGAATCCAATAGCCAACCAGAAGCTCTGACCGAAATCACAACTAAAAAAATAGGTGCCTTAGATGCTCACTAGGTTCATTCTCACATAATACACATCTGCCAGTCTCTATATTGAAGTTCTTTCTCAACAAAAGGTCTCTGGTAGTCAACCTATATTGCAATGATAGCCAAAAGAAAATTTTATGTTTGGGCAATGTGCATGACTTCCAGACCCATTGGAAGGGTTTTAGAGCATCAGGTGGATTTCCAATGTATTCCAGGTAGATCCTTTGTTAGAATATTTGGTATTATTCCAATAAAATTTCCAGGTGTCCTTGGCGGTAGAGTTTACTCTGTCATCAATCATGCCCATAAGGATGTTGCTCTGTTGTATAACAATGGATGGCATAGGTAGGTGAAACATGGCATAGAAGCTCTCATAATCATGGTTGCTGGCAAATGCAAGGTTTGTATCCTTATCCTTCCCATATGAGAATAGCTCAGGCGTCAGGTGTTTCAGTGGTTCATAATTCTAAGTGTCATGCCATAGTTTTATAGTGTCACCAAGTCCAGGAATACACGTGGTCATGTTTTTCAAGTCTTCAAGGATGGAGTAGTAGTCTCTCCACCAAAATGATTCCACCTTAGTAGGGAATCTGGGCACATTTTCATTATCATAGTATGAGTTCCATATGAGATGCACCCAGGGTATGTCATGCTTATTAAAGAATTTATAGAGGAATTTTGTGCGAAGAACTTTGTTCTGCATTCTAAGGTCAAGTACACCAAGCCCACCTGCTTTCTTAGGCAAACAAACATTTTCCCTTTCCCCATGTTTATTGATACCTTTACCATACCATAGAAACCCCAAAATTTCAAAGTGATCCAAAATGGCGAATGACACCCTAATGCAACACATGTCAAATATGGGTAGAGCTGAGATGATTGCCTTTAGGTGAATCAATCTACCAGAGTATGTCATCATTGATGTTATACCAGATAGTCTGTGATTAGGCCATGATACCATGTGCATAAGGTCATCAACCTTAGGTCTGGTGGACCCCATTGGTAGGCCAAGGTAAGTGAAACACATTGCCTCTTTTTTTTCAATTTAGCATGTTGGCCAGTTCCAGGGCATTTACTTCACTGATGTTGATTTGCACAACTAAGGATTTGTTGTAATTAACCATGTGCCCAGTAAATTTGGAGAATATGGCCAGAATTTTAGTGAATAGATTGATTTGATCTGCATATGGTGGAATAATGGGAGTATCATCAGCATACTGGATAATAGGGTAGTTCTCAGAGTTCCTGGTTTCTATAGGTGTTTGAGTAGGCCATTGTGCCATGCACTGTTTACCAAAATTTGGAGCAGCTCACCAGCAATGACATATAGGAGTGGAGATAGTGGGTCACCTTGTCTTACTTCGCATTTGCAATGTATATTTTTCCTTGGAATACCATTAAGGGCAACTAAAGCAGAGGCTGTGGATAGAATCATGTTGATCCACCTAATCCATATTATCTACATACGCGATGTGTATGACGGAGCGGAAATCGGGTAGCCGACGTTTTGCACCTGGAGAGGTACCATCGGGGATGACGTTTTGCGTCTTGAGAGGTAACGTAGGGGGGTATTGCGGATGTCAGAGGACGCGGTTGTAGGTGAGACCACCAGTTTTGCCAAGACTGGAGGAAGCCCACCGAACACACAACAGTTTTGCTAGGACCGTGTGCGCGGTTGTAGTGGCTTTCTCAATAGTGATGCCAGTGTGTCAATACAGTCTTAGTTGTTGAAACCGGTCAATGTTGTCATCGGTTCGTGCGCGTCTTGCAATAGTACTGCAGAGGACACGTTTCCATCCTTGTGGACGTGGTTGTAGAGGCAGCGGTCGTGTGTCGACGAGGTTGTTGATGAAGAACACATTTGTGTTGACCTTGACGATGGCGTTGCAGTGGCGTGTCGACGATGATGTGTCACTTGAAGGCGTCCTTGTGGCGGCTAAGTGTAGATAACGCGTCGTGCCATAGAAGTCGATGAAGAATAGCATCCACATTGGCCTGGCGTGTGGGTGATGCATATGCTGAAATTTGGGATGGGCTTTAGGCCCATATAGCAATTTCTGAAAAATCTCTAAGGGCCCATGTGGGTTTATTGGCACTAGGTAGAGGTGGGTGTCGGTGTCAAAACCGGCGGATCTCGGGTAGGGGGTCCCGAACTATATGGAGGTAATACCCTACTTCCTGCTTGATTGATCTTGAAGAATATGAGTATTACATGAGTTGATCTACCACGAGGTCGTAATGGCTAAAACCCTAGAAGCCTAGCCTATATGATTATGATCTTCCCTTCGGACTAAGCCCTCCGGTTTATATAGACACCGGAGGGGATTAGGGTTGTACAAAGTCGGTTACAGAGAAAGGAATCTTCATATTTGGACGCCAAGCTTGCCTTCCACGCCAAGGAGAGTCCCATCCGGACACGGGAGAGAGTCTTCGGTCTCGTATCTTCACAGCCCATTAGTCCGGCCCATGTCTAACAGGCCGGATGCCCGAGGACCCCTTAGTTCAGGACTCCCTCAGTAGCCCCTGAACCTAGCTTCAATGACGAGGTGTCCGGTGCACAGATTGTCTTCGGCATTGCAAGGCGGGTTCCTCCTCCGAATACTCCAAAATAGTCTTCGAACGCAACGAACGTGTCCGGCTCTGCAACACAAGTACCACACACAACCGCAGAGAGTATAATATTTCACGAGTCCAATTCGCTGACAACTTTTGTAGCGTGACATCACGCATGCCCGGTCATTATTTCGAACCATTTTCGTCTGCCGTTCCACGTTTCGAGACGCGGTTTTCATTGGCACGTCTTGTCGAAGCAGAGATCGTGTCCCCTCATTGCGGGATTTCTCATCAATACGGGCGTGGCTAATCCAATCGTGCCGTCTGCACAGCCCTTGGGAATAGGCGAGTTTTGAGGCGAGTGGGGAGGCGCTTGATATTAACTGCCTTTATAAGGAGATAAGAATCCCTTTCTTTCACCCACGCCTTCTCTCTTTCTCTGCCCTCCCATTCTCGAGCTCCAGGTGCCCAAGTCCTCATCTTTTCTGCCTCAACAAAGCACTGAGCCATGTCCGGATCTGGAGCGCAGGGCAAGTGGATGGCCTCCTCCGTCAGGGAGAAGGACATCACCAAGCTTCGGGAGGCCGGGTACCTGGCCAAAGAAATCGCCCACCGGCTCCCGGCCAAGGGGCAGATCATCCCCACCCCGAAGCCCAATGAGAGGGTGGTGTTCATCCCCCACTTCATCCGCGGGTTAGGGTTTCCTCTCCACCCTTTCATCCGCGGACTCGTGTTCTATTACAGGCTAGATTTCCATGATCTAGCCCCAAACTCCTTCCTCAACATCTCGGCATTTATTTTCATGTGCGAGGCCTTCCTCCGCATTCCTCCCCACTTCGGACTGTGGCTTAAGATATTCAACGTGAAGCCGAAGGTGGTGGATGGTCAACACGCAGAGTGCGGAGGCACCATGGTGAGCAAGATGCCCAACGTCACATGCCCAAAGGTACCTTTGTGGAGACTGTCCATGAGTGGCAGAAACTGTGGTTCTATATCAAGAGCCTCGCGACGCCACTTGGGCCGCGGCTCCTGAATTCAAGTCCGGTGCCCCAATGCGGCTCACCTCCTGGGTAGAGAAGGGCCTGAATTGGTCTTCGTCAGACGAGCTGATAGCGCTGCAAACGTGCATCCAGAGCATGGTGGACAAGAACGTCAAGCTCGTCAATGTGATCCAGGTGATGCTAGTTCGCCGGATCCTTCCATGCCAGAGCAGGACTTGCCATTTATGGGAGTTCGATCCGGCCAAGCACCAGACCCTGCAATAGTTCTTAGGAACTATGCACAAGGACATCTGGAAGGTGCTCTTCAAGGGCAACGAGACGCCGCTGGCGACGACCCAGGACCATGGGCACGCCCTGGCCCATCCCGCCAGTGCAGTAAGTTTTTCACGTTTCAAGATGTATCCTTTACTTGCTTGTTCAGTGAAGATACCTAAGCTTCACCATTTATTTTTCAGGGCTGGACAAAGAAGGCGGAGCAGATTCGGTGTTCGGCTCCGCTGCCCGAGGAACCAGCCATCCCGCTCCTGACGAAGATGCTGGTTCCAGCGCCCTACAAGGCGCCGGAGAAGAAGGCCAAGGGGGGCAAAAGTGGCCCTCGCCGCAAGGGTGCTTCGGACGTGACGTCTGAAGACGACGAGACTCACTCCTTCGCCGCCGAGGACGACGAGGAGGAGGAGGAGGAGGAGAGCAACTCTCCCCCTGAGGGGGGAATGAAGAAGAGGGAGGCCTCCATAAATCTGGAGGAGGAGGCGTCCAAGAGGGGGAAGAGCTCCTTCGCAGATAACTCTGCGTGGGACGTCGAAATCAGCCCAGAGTCGCGCCCCCGAGACAAGCCCCTGGCCGAACCGTGAGTACTCAAAAGACTCTGACACATTCGTGTATTCAGCCTCTTCGGTTCATAGTTTTAACATGTTGAATCATGCGCTTGCAGTTTGGCCCACGACAGCTCCCTGCGATCCTCATCAGGAGGTTTGCTAGATTCAAAGGCGATGGCCAGCGAGTCACCACCGGCCGCTCACTCTCCCACGGCCAAGGCCGACGATGAGGTGCTATCCCAAAGGACCTTCCCGGGCCAGGGAGAGGTTCAGGAGGCCGTCAGGGTGGCGCCAGAGGGTGACCCTTCAGCCGCCGGACACCCGAGAGAGAAGACCCCCATGGAGACTAGCGATGGGGGCCATGTCCAGTTCAGACCCCAGCCGAATATGGTTTCGGAGACCTGTACGGCTCCGGAATCCGGCAAGCAGCCTCCTTCGAAAGAAGGAGGTGTGCCTATTCCGCTGGTGACCTCTATCCAACCAGAGGCACCGGACGCTCTCTTGCAAGCGCTGCGAAGCACTCCCATTGTGGAGGAACACCGTACCCTCATGGGTACGGTGATTGAGAAGATTCAGTCCGCGAAGAGCGGACTCACTAAAGCCTGCATAAGCCTTCTAACAGGCTTTGAGGTAAGCAACATAGTTACATAAAAAGAATGACACAGTATAGACAGTAGCCCCTGAGACACTGTCCGGCGTTCAAAAAGAAAAGCCAGACAGAGGATCAAGTAATTTTCACAGGAAACTAATTAAATGTGTCTTATGTGAATAAGCAGGCGTCGTTGCTGACTGCGACCGCACACGCTGCCAAAGTCTCCGGACTGAAGCAGAGACTGGAGCGGGCCGAGGAGGAGCTCGGCCAAGCGAGGAAGCAGCTAGAGGATAAGCAAGGTATGTAATGACCTGCTGTATATTCAGAAAGAATGAATGATGTGTATTAACCAAAGTGCCATGATATTTGTAGGAGTGGCAACCAAGGTCGAGGCCCTTAAAAAGGCGCTGGCCGCGGCCGAGGAGAAGGCTGCTAAGGAACAAGCCGCCCGTGAAAAGCACGATGCCAGGCTCGATGAGGTCCAGCAAGAGCTCCAGGATGCTGTGAAGAAATGCGAGTCCTTGGAGCGCGGTGTTTCGGCTCAAGAGACCGAACTCGCCAAGGCTCGCCAAAACGCACAAGAGGCCCGGGTTGAAGCCGAGGGCGCTCTCCAGAAAATCCAGGAGGCCAAGAAAATCACGGCGGGTAAGGATTTTAGTATGCAAAGCAAGTATGTGAAGAAGAGGTATCCCTTACTAACCCGGATTTGGAGTTCTCCAGGGGCGTTTGCGGATCTGCCGCGTAGTGTTTCTGATGCTGCGGAGTTCTTTCGAGCCGAAGAAGGGAGCTCAACGGAGAAGCTGTTCTAGTCGCAATACCTTGTGCCAGAACATCCGGTGCCCTTTAGCGATCATCTAAAACAGCTGGTCGAACTGCATAGGGTGGCCGAACTGGCCATGAAGGACTTGATAATCCGGCTATGGCCTGCCGAAGCTATACCCAGCAGCTACTTCAGGCTCGTGAAGCGGCTGGTGAATGCCTGCCCTCGGCTGGACGTCATCAAGCGGTCGGTCTGCATCGAGGGCGCGTGCATGGCCTTCGCCCGCGTCAAGGTGCATTGGGCGAAGATGAACGCTGTCAAGCTGGCGACCGAGGAACGGCGTGAGGGCAAGGAGCACCGCACGCCCGAGCGGTATTTTGAAGATGTCCTGGAGGGGTCTCGCATTGTGGCGACGCAATCTGCGTAAGACATTATCTTTGAATGAATACATTCATGTTGTCTTTGCCTTTGTATGATGGAACAAAGTCGCTATGTAATATAATGCTTGTTAGAAATTTTACCTCCTGTGCGGCCGTTTTTATAAAATACGAGAGTTGGCCAGTCGTCGGCTTCTGCCCCCACGTAGGTAGTACGGGGGTGTTCGAGATGGAATCTAAACACTCTTGATTCAATTGTTTGGTCCTTGAAGGAGGTGTTTAGCACAACGAACCAGGCAGTCGGACTATGTGGCTTTAGCACCCTCACTTAGCAATAGGAGTTTGACAATAAAAATTTAGGCGCAGCCCCTAGTATCTGAACTAGGATGCTGTAAACACCTGATCGGGTAAGAACCAATCCCTCGCATAATGCGGAAAAATCGCTAAAGATTTGAAACCTCCGAAGAGCTGACCGGCTCTCGCCGCATCATGACAGTCAGTTTTCGGCTTTCTCTACTGAGGTGCTCATCCGGATAAACCAGGGCACAACCGCAGTAGTTCTTCCTTTACTACCCTAGCCGATATAACGGAACGTAAAGTAGCAAGCACATGAGTCGGGCAACCCAACTATTGACCAAAGAAATGATTCGGAGCCAATGCATATAATGCTAAATTCGGGGTGCCGAACTATGCTGTAAAAAGTGTTCGGACTTTGTTGCCATATTGCGGGGCGCTATGAAGCCCCTGGCATATTAAAACGTACCATAGTGTACGGGTGCTATTTGATAAGGTTATCAAAAAATAGGAAAGAAGAAAGGGTAGTAAGCTAGTGCCGTAGAATTTGGGCCGCGAACTGTTTCCATTATAATTTGATTAATACGTCAAGGCGCATTCGTACAAGTAGTGCAATAAGCAACCAGCTATTTAACATGCCACAACCAAGGGATAGCTGTGTGTGGGTCCCGAAAACAGGTAGAGTGATCGTTAAAGAGACCACCTAGAAATTCCCCTATACGTCCAAGCTTCTTGCCGTCTTGGTGTATTTATCCTTCAAAAGGACCGGAGGTCAGGCCATCATGGAGGGCCTGTGGAAAAGAAACCTGAAAAGGAGAAAAAGGAAAGAGTGAAAGTACGTGTGTCCGGGGGCGGTCGAGCCGTATTGTGGATCACAAGCTAGCTATGCCTCCGTCTATGCCCATGGTATTTTGATTGCGTAGTTATGTATGCGCGGTACGAATGCCGCCACTTGGTCGGTACTGGGACGGAGGCCAAATTGCTAGTCGAGCTCTTGACGAGCTGGGCTGTCCTGCTGCAGAATGGTCCGGAATCTTTTGACAGTGTTCCGGAGCTCGGCTGCCGAATTAAGGTTCTGCTTAAAAAGGCCACTCTATACTTCTACTGCTAAGGCATCGGTGTGCTGCTCAGTACGGAGGGAGCGTTCCGTGTTTCCATTAACTGTTATGACGCTGCATGGTCCGGGCATCTTGAGCTTGAGATAAGCGTAGTGCGGCACCGCGTTGAATCGAGCAAATGCGGTTCGTCCAAGCAGTGCGTGATAGCTACTGCGAAAGGGGACGATGTCGAAGATTAACTCTTCATTTCAGAAGTTGTCCGGGGATCCGAAGACAACCTCTAGTGTGATTGAGCCCGTACAGCGGGCCTCGACACCTGGTATAACTCCCTTAAAGGTAGTCTTTGCGGGCTTGATCCGTGATGGATTAATGCCAATTTTGCGCACTATATCCTGATAGAGCAGGTTGAGGCTGCTGCCACCGTCCATGAGGACTCGCGTCAGGTGGAATCCATTAATTATTGGGTCAAGGACCAGTGCGGCCGAACCGCCGTGATGGATACTGGTTGGATGATCCCGATGATCGAAGGTGATCAGGCATGACGACCATGGATTAAATTTTGGGGCGACTGGCTCTACCGCATAGACGTCCCTGAGCGCGCGCTTGCGCTCCCTCTTGGGGATGTGGGTAGCGTATATCATGTTAACCGTTTTGACCTGATGGGGAAACTTCTTCTGCCCCCTGTGTTCGGTGGCCGGGGCTCCTCGTCATCGTCCTCGCTTTGCGACCCCTTCTCCTTGTTCTCGGCATTTAACTTGCCGGCCTATTTAAAAACCCAACAATCTCTGTTGGTATGGTTGGCTGGTTTTTCTGGGGTGCCATGGATCTAAGGTTGCCATGCGCTTTCAGGGTTGGATGCACAAAATCTTAATGCGAAAGAACATCACTTTATATTGCCACTTGTGATATAGACATTTATTATGCAGTCCGTCGCTTTTATTTCTTCCACATCACAAGATCGTATAAAGCTTATTTCCTCCACACCAATCAATCATACATATTTAGAGAGCAATTTTTATTGCTTGCACCGATGACAACTTACTTGAAGGATCTTACTCAATCCATAGGTAGATATGGTGGACTCTCATGGCAAAACTGGGTTTAAGGGTATTTGGAAGCACAAGTAGTATCTCTACTTGGTGCAAAGAATTTGGCTAGCATGAGGGGGAAAGGCAAGCTCAACATGTTGGATGATCCATAATAATATACTTTATCTCAGATATAAGAAAACATAACCCATTACGTTGTCTTCCTTGTCCAACATCAACTATTTAGCATGTCATATTTTAATGAGTGCTCCCAATCATAAAAGATGTCCAAGATAGTATATTTATATGTGAAACCTCTCTTTCTTTATTACTTCCTATTAATTGCAAGGATGACCAAAGCTATGTTTGCCAACTCCCAACAACTTTTAATCATCATACCCTTTATATGTGAAGTCATTACTCTCAATAAGGTCAATATGATCTCTTTGTTTCCCTTTTTTATTCTTTTCCTCTTTTCTTCACTCAAGATCATGGCAAAATAATCAAGCCCTTGACTCAACACTAATCTTTGTTATATAGCTCACGGACTCGATTACATAGAGAGATCATAAAGCAAAACTCAAAACTAGATCATGCCATAAACTTTATTCTACTAGATCAAGATACTACTAATAGGATCGAACTAAGAAAAACGGTAAAGATAGGAGTGTGATGGTGATACGATACCGGGGCATCTCCCCCAAGCTTGGCAGTTGCCACGGGGAGTGCCCATACCCATGTGATTATGTCTCCTTCTTTGGTGGTGAAGAAGATGATGATTTGGTTGATGGCGTAGGCTTCTTCCTTGATTTGCGCTTGAGGATAGAATTTTGATTCCTCAAGTCGTCAATCTCCTGCTCCAGGATTAATATCTTTTTGCATAGTTCCTGCTTGTTTTCCTGCAAGAGACGAAAAGGGATAAACTCGATCTTAGGTTTCTTTGCTCTATCAGGGAGGCTTGACTTTTTGAACTCCACATGCATGTCCCCAGGTTGAGGTAATGGGGCTTCATCTTCATCTGAGCTCGTTTCTTCCTTCCTCATGGGTTCATTAGTCCTCTTCTTCCTCCGTAGTCCAACCACAATGCTCCACATCTCCATAGACCTTAGGATCTGCAAGGTAATCATCCACATAGCTTTCTCCTTCCGAATCCTGGGACGACATGTTGCTCTAACCTGCAGCAGGACAGCTCGAAACAAGAACAGAGGATAATTGCATGATACAGGAGTCAAAACTTTCGGGAGATTATATAATGAATTTTTACCGACCAAAATACGTAACGTGCAAGAAAACGGAGTCCGGAGAGCACACGAGGTGCCCACGAGGTAGGGGGGCGCGCCCAGTAGGGTAGGGCGCGCCCTCCACCCTCGTGGAGGCCTCGTGTCCTTCCCGGACTGCTTCTTATTTTCTATTTTTCTAAATATTCCAAAAAGGAGAAATATTGCCAAAAAAATTGTTTTGGAGTCGGTTTACTTACCGTACCACATACCCATTCCTTTTCGGAGTCCGAAACGTTCCGGAAAGTGTCCCTTATGTATTTCTCCGGGGTTACGGTTTCAATAACGTTGGTTTCAACATTTATAGGATTACCTGAGATATAATGTTTAATTCTTTGACCGTTCACCACCTTCGGATTTGTGCCTTCGAAGTTGTTGATTTTTATGGCACCAGAACGATAGACCTCCTCGATAACGTAAGAGCCTTCCCATTTAGAGAGAAGTTTTCCTGCAAAAAATCTTAAACGAGAGTTGTATAGTAATACATAATCACCTACGTTAAACTCACGCTTTTGTATCCTTTTGTCATGCCATCTTTTAACTTTTTCTTTAAACAACTTGGCATTTTCATAGGCTTGAGTTCTCCATTCATCAAGTGAGCTAATATCAAATAACCTCTTCTCACCGGCAAGTTTGAAATCATAGTTGAGCTCTTTAATAGCCCAATATGCCTTATGTTCTAGTTCGAGAGGTAAGTGACATGCTTTTCCATAAACCATTCTATACGGAGACATACCCATAGGATTTTTATATGCGGTTCTATAGGCCCATAATGCATCATCAAGTTTCTTGGACCAATTCTTTCTAGATCTATTGACAGTCTTTTGCAAAATTAATTTGAGCTCTCTATTACTCAATTCTACTTGACCACTAGACTGCGGGTGATAAGGAGATGCAATTCTATGATTAACATCATACTTAGCAAGCATTTTACGGAAAGCACCATGAATAAAATGTGAACCACCATCAGTCATTAAATATCTAGGGACTCCAAACCTCGGAAAAATAACTTCCTTAAGCATCTTAATAGAAGTGTTATGATCAGCACTACTAGTTGGAATAGCTTCTACCCACTTAGTAACGTAATCAACAGCAACTAAAATATGTGTATAACCATTAGAGGCAGGAAAAGATCCCATATAATCAAAGCCCCAAACATCAAATGGTTCAATAACGAGTGAATAGTTCATGGGCATTTCTTGACGTTTACTAATATTACCAATTCTTTGACATTCATCACAAGATAAGGCAAACTTACGGGCATCCTTGACGAGAGTAGGCCAATAAAAACCGGATTGCAATACCTTATGTGCAGTTCTGTCTCCAGCGTGGTGTCCTCCATATGCCTCGGAGTGACACTTGCGTAGGATCTTTTCCTGTTCATGCTCAGGTACATAATGTCTAATAACACCATCTACTCCTTCTTTATAAAGATGTGGGTCATCCCAAAAGTAATGTCTCAAATCATAGAAAAACTTTTTCTTTTGCTGGTATGTGAAACTAGGTGGTATAAATTTAGCAACAATGTAATTAGCATAATCAGCATACCATGGAGTACTACGAGAAGCATTTATGACATTTAGTTGCTCATCAGGGAAGCTATCATCAATTGGTAGTGGGTCATCAAGAACATTTTCTAACCTAGACAAGTTGTCCGCAACGGGGTTCTCAGCTCCCTTTCTATCAACAATATGCAAATCAAATTCTTGTAGCAAGAAAACCCATCTAATAAGTCTAGGTTTAGCATCTTTCTTTTCCATAAGATATTTAATAGCAGCATGATCCGTGTGAATAGTTACTTTAGAATCAACAATATAAGGTCTGAACTTATCACAAGCAAATACGACTGCTAAAAATTCTTTTTTAGTAGTAGCATAATTTCTCTCGGCATTATCTAGAGTCTTACTAGCATATTGAATAACATTTAATTTCTTATCAACTCTTTGCCCTAGAACAACACCTACAGCATAATCACTAGCATCACACATAATTTCAAAGGGTAAATTCCAATCAGGTGGCTGAACAATAGGTGCAGAGATCAATGCTTTCTTAAGTATTACAAATGCTTCTACACAATCATGATCAAAGACAAATGGTATATCTTTTTGTAATAAATTAGTCAGAGGCCAAGAAATTTTCGAGAAGTCCTTAATGAACCTCCTATAAAAACCGGCGTGACCAAGGAAACTTCTTATACATTTGATGTCCTTGGGACATGGCATCTTCTCAATAGCATCAACCTTGGCTTTATCAACTTCAATACCTCTTTCAGAAACTTTATGCCCCAAGACAATACCTTCATTAACCATAAAGTGGCACTTTTCCCAATTCAAGACAAGATTAGTTTCTTCACATCTCTGCAAAACTCGATCAAGGTTGCTCAAGCAATCATCAAAAGAGGATCCATAGACGGAAAAGTCGTCCATGAAAACCTCACAAATCTTTTCACAAAAGTCAGAGAATATAGCCATCATGCATCTTGGAAAGGTAGCAGGTGCATTACATAAACCAAAAGGCATACGTCTATAAGAAGAAGTACCAAAAGGGCAAGTAAAAGTGGTCTTTGATTGATCATTGGCTGACACAGGTATTTCAGAGAAACCAGAATAACCATATCGAAAGCAAAAATGTGTATGTTTGGATAATCTTTCTAGCATTTGATCGATAAAAGGTAAGGGGTAATGATCTTTCTTAGTAGCCTTATTTAATTTGCGGAAATCAATTACCATCCTATAACCTGTAATAATTCTTTGCGGAATCAATTCATCTTTATCATTAGGGATGACGGTAATACCTCCGTTCTTAGGGATGCAATGGACAGGACTTACCCACTGACTATCAGCAATGGGATAAATTATACCTGCCTCCAGGAGCTTTAGTATTTCTTTTCTTACCACTTCTTACATCTTAGGATTCAGCCGTCGTTGATGATCACGAACTGGTTTGGCATCTTCTTCCAAATTTATTTTATGTTGACATAGAGTGGGACTAATGCCCTTAAGATCATCAAGAGTGTATCCAATAGCAGCACGGTGCTTCTTCAGAGTTTTCAATAATCTCTCTTCTTCATGCTCTGAAAAGTTAGCACTAATAATAACAGGATATATCTTTTTCTCATCAAGATAAGCATATTTAAGAGTATCAGGCAACGGTTTAAGCTCAAACACGGGATCACCCTTGGGTGGAGGAGGATCCCCTAGGATTTCAACAGGAAAATTGTGTTTCAGGATAGGTTCCTGTTTAAAGAATACTTCATCTATTTCCCTTCTTTCATTCATAAACATATCATTTTCATGGTCTAGCAAATATTGTTCTAAAGGATCACTAGGAGGTACGGCAATAGAAGCAAGACCAATAATTTCATCCTTACTAGGCAATTCTTCTTCACGGTGTTGTCTACTAAATTTAGAGAAATTAAACTCATGAGACATATCACCCAAGCCAATAGTAACAACACTCTTTTCGCAATCTATCCTAGCATTAACTGTGTTCAAGAAGGGTCTACCAAATATAATGGGACAAAAGCTATCTTGTGGGGAACCAAGAACAAGAAAATCAGCAGGGTATTTAGTTTTCCCACAAAAGACTTCAACATCTCTTACAATTCCCATTGGTGAAATAGTATCTCTATTGGCAAGTTTAATTGTGACATCAATATCTTCTATCTCAGCAGGTGCAATATCATGCATAATTTCTTTGTATAATTCATAAGGTATTGCACTAACACTAGCACCCATATCACACAAGCCATGATAACAATGATTTCCTATTTTAACAGAAATAACATGCATGCCTACCACAGGTCTATGTTTATCTTTAGCACAGGGTTTAGCAATTCTAACAATTTCACCGCAGAAATAAATAACATGCCCATCAATATTATCAGCCAAGATATCTTTAACAATAGCAATATTAGGTTCAACTTTAACTTGCTCAGGAGGTGTATAAGTTCTAATATTGCTTTTACGAACAACAGTTGAAGCTTTAGCATGATCCTTTATCCTAACAGGGGAAGGTGGTTTCTCAACATAAGAAGTAGGAACAACAGGATCATTATAAGTGATAGTCTTTTCTTCAACTTTAGTAGGTGCAGCTACTTTTACTTCTATGGGAGGATGATATTTAAACCACTTCTCCTTGGGGAGATCAACATAAGTAGCAAAGGATTCACAGAAAGAAGCTACTATCTCAGAGTCAAGTCCATATTTAGTGCTAAATTTACGGAAAACATCGGTATCCATAAAAGATTTAACACAATCAAACTTAGGTGTCATACCTGACTCCTTACCTTCGTCGAGATCCCAATCTTCAGAGTTGCGTTTAATTCTATCCAATAAATTCCATTTGAATTCAATAGTCTTCATCATAAAAGAGCCAACACAAGAAGTATCGAGCATGGTGCGATTGTTATCAGAAAGCCGAGCATAAAAACATTGAATAATTATTTCTCTTGAGAGCTCATGATTGGGGCATGAATATAACATTGATTTAAGCCTCCCCCAAGCTTGAGCGATGCTTTCTCCTTTGCGAGGCCAAAAATTATATATATAATTGCGATCACGATGAACAAGATGCATAGGATAAAACTTCTGATGACATTCCAATTTCAATCGTTTGTAGTTCCATGACCCCGTATCATCACATAGCCTATACCATGTCGATGCATCTCCCTCCAAAGATAAAGGGAAGACCTTCCTCTTAATAACATCGCCGGGTATACCTGCAAGCTTAAATAATCCACAAACTTCATCCACATAGATTAGGTGCTCATCAGGATGCTTTGTTCCATCTCCTGCAAAAGGATTAGCTAGCAGTTTTTCTAACATACCCGAAGGAACTTCAAAGGGAACATTTTCATTTTCAGTAGGTTCAGTAGGTTGAGGAGCAACTCTTTGCTCTACAGGTCGGGGTGAAGATACCCCGAACAAGCCCCTCAGAGGATTACTTTCCATAGTAACAAGTGACAGTAAATTTCAGCACACTATATAAATTTTTCCTTACCAAATTCCACCTACCAAAGGCGCTTCACTCCCCGGCAACGGCGCCAGAAAAGAGTCTTGATGACCCACAAGTATAGGGGATCTATCGTAGTCCTTTCGGTAAGTAAGAGTGTCGAACCCAACGAGGAGCAGAAGGAAATGATAAGCGGTTTTCAGCAAGGTATTCTCTGCAAGCACTGAAATAAGTGGTAACAGATAGTTTTGTGATAGGATAATTTGTAACGAGCAACAAGTAACAAAAGTAAATAAAGTGCAGCAAGGTGGCCCAATCCTTTTGTAGCAAAGGACAAGCCTGGACAAACTCTTATATAGATAAAAGCGCTCCCGAGGACACATGGGAATTATCGTCAAGCTAGTTTTCATCACGTTCATATGATTCGCGTTCGGTACTTTGATAATTGATATGTGGGTGGACCGGTGCTTGGGTGCTGTTCTTACTTGAACAAGCATCCCACTTATGATTAACCTCTATTGCAAGCATCCGCAACTACAACAAAAGTATTAAGGTAAACCTAACCATAGCATGAAACATATGGATCCAAATCAGCCCCTTACGAAGCAATGCATAAACTAGGGTTTAAGCTTCTGTCACTCTAGCAACCCATCATCTACTTATTACTTCCCAATGCCTTCCTCTAGGCCTAAATAATGGTGAAGTGTTATGTAGTCGACGCTCACATAACACCACTAGAGGATAGACAACATACATCTCATCAAAATATCGAACGAATACCAAATTCACATGACTACTAATAGCAAGACTTCTCCCATGTCCTCAGGAACAAACGTAACTACTCACAAAGCATATTCATGTTCATAATCAGAGGGGTATTAATTTGCATATAGGATCTGAACATATGATCTTCCACCAAATAAACCAACTAGCATCAACTACAAGGAGTAATCAACACTACTAGCAACCTACTAGTACCGATCCCGGACTTGGAGACAAGAATTGGATACAAGAGATGAACTAGGGTTTTGAGAGGAGATGGTGTTGGTGAAGATGTTGATGGAGATGCCCTCTCCCAATGAGAGGAGCGTTGGTGATGACAATGGCGATGATTTCCCCCTCCCGGAGGGAAGTGTCCCCGACAGAATAGCTCTGCGGAGCCCTAGATTGGTTCCGCCAAGGTTCCGCCTCGTGGCGGCGGAGTCTCGTCCCGAAAGGTTGCTTATGATTTTTTCCTCGACGAAAGACTTCATATAGCAGAAGATGGCCACCAGAGAGCCAATAGGGGGCCCACGAGGCAGGGGGCGCGCCCTGGGGGGTAGGGCGCGCTCCCCACCCTCGTGGACAGGTGGTGGCCCCCCCTGACGTATTTCTTCCGCTCAGTATTTTTTATTATTTCCAAAAATGACTTTCGTGGAGTTTCAGGACTTTTGAAGTTGTGCATAATAGGTCTCTAATATTTGCTCCTTTTCTAGTCCAGAATTCTAGCTGCCGGCATTCTCCCTCCATATGCAAACCTTGTAAAATAAGAGAGAATAGGCATAAGTATTGTGACATAACGTGTAATAACAGCCCATAATGCAATAAATATCGATATAAAAGCATGATGCAAAATGGACGTACCAGTGTGTCCATCATGTACACGTCGTACGAAGAGGTGGTTGTCCAGCGTCCGGTAAACGGCTGGTTTTGGCCCTGCTCCTCATCGTCATCGTTGTCCATACCGTCGATGTCTTCGGAGCCGTAATCGAGCATGTCGGTTAAGTCTTCGACAGAGGCTATGAAGTGGGTGGTGGGTGGGAAGCGAAATTCTCCGTCATCAGCCTCCAGTTCGAACCGGATATAATTCGGCTGTGAGTCCCCCGCTAAGGATAGTGCTTTTAATGAGTTTAGCACGTCGCCTAGAGGCGAGTGCCGGAAAATGTCCGCTGAGCTGAATTCGAAGATCGATGCCTGGTCAAGCTCGACATACGCGGACACGCATGGTTCAGAACCTGTAGCCGGAAACGAGTCCGAGGTTCCGGTGACACAGATTCCACCCGAGGTTGGGTTTGTGTGCGGCTCCGACGCCGCGGAGACTGCGGCTTCCGTGGCGGCGTTGAGCTTCCCGTCCTCGGATGGCGCGATCTGCTCCGAATCTAGGGCCAGAGCAGTTACAGGTGCTATCTCCTGAGTATGGTCCGATGATAGATTTAGGTCATGTTCATCATGGTGACAGGGAGCGGCTGCCTTGGTCTCGAATCCGTCGAAGATCAAGTCTCTGCGGATATCCGCGACGTAGTTCAAGCTTCCAAATCTAACCTGATGGCCAGGGGCGTAGCTGTCGATCTGCTCCAGATGGCCAAGCGAGTTGGCCCGCAATGCGAAGCCGCCAAATACGAAGATCTGTCCGGGGAGGAAGACTTCCCCTTGGACAACATTGTTGTAGATGATTGAAGGATCCATCAAACCTTTTGACGATGGCACAGTGGAACTCTCAATGAAAGCACCAATGTTGGTGTCAAAATCGGCGGATCTCGGGTAGGGGGTCCTGAACTGTGCGTCTAAGGTCGATGGTAATAGGAGACAAGGGACACAATGTTTACCCAGGTTCGGGCCCTCTCTATGGAGGTAATACCCTACTTCCTTCTTGATTGATCTTGAAGAATATTAGTATTACAAGAGTTGATCTACCACGAGATCGTAATGGCTAAAACCCTAGAAGCCTAGCCTGTATGATTATGATCTTCCCTTCGGACTAAGCCATCCGGTTTATACAAACACCGGAGGGGATTAGGGTTGTACAAAGTCGGTTACAGAGAAAGGAATCTTCATATTTGGACGCCAAGCTTGCCTTCCACGCTAAGGAGAGTCCCATCCGGACACGGGAGAGAGTCTTCGGTCTCGTGTCTTCACAGCCATTAGTCCGGCCCATGTCTAACAGGCTGGACGCCCGAGGACCCCTTAGTCCAGGACTCAGTGGGAAGTTTAGTCCCACCCCGGAAGTGGAAGAGGAGTTGGGCCTCTTTATAAGGGTTGTTCTTTCACATGCTATTGGAGCTTGAGAATAGAAGAGGCCCTCGCGCACACCTCCTCCACCACCCGCCTCGTCACGATGCGCTGCAGGTTGCGGGATTGAGCCGACCCGAGCTCACACCTACGCGCTTATTTTTCCCAGTCACTAACGGAGAGTTCTCTGATGGCTGGGCCACGATCTGAGAGGTCGGATCGTGGGCTGTCACGGACTCGGACGTGGGTCGAGCCCACGTCTCTCCACGCGGCTGCGCCTATATATATATAAGTTTGCGGTGTCTCCTAACCCTAGCCACCACGATCAGATCACATCTGCTCCACGCGAACCGCCCACCGTCGTTCCTTTGCTGCTGCTGCCGCCCGTGACTCCATCCCGTCCGCCGCGTACACGGTCGACGGGAGAGCAGGCCGAAACCCCGTCTCTCCGGTTCCTGTACGGGAGAGAGGCGAATAGGTTTTCGGGAAGCGACTACACGACTGCTCACTGTTCATCTACTTTCTCTATGTCCGCGTCGCCCTCATCATCACCATGTCCACCGATGCCGAACGTGCCGCCGCCGAGAAAGCTGAAGCCAACAAGAAGGCCGCCGAGGACGCCGCCGCTGCCACCAATGCCGCGGTCTCTGCATGGCCTACTGGAGGGTATAACTCGTTTATCCCGCTCCTACTGTTTTCTGTTTTAGCCATGCTAAGCGTTATACGTAGATCTTTCTGCAATTAGCGTAGTATGTGCTTGCTTGACTGAATATCAGTATGCGTTTATTTGTGTCAATGCCATGCTAGTGATTTACTCGTGGATTAATTTAATCGAGAAATTGCCTATTTTCTCAACAATGCAAAAACCTATTATGTGTAGGAATTTTTCGGCAAGTGGATTTGCCGCTGCACTGAAACTGGATAAGTTTACTAGTACGTACTTTAAGCGTTGGCAGACAAAGACCACTTTATGGCTCACGGCTATGAACGTGTTCTGGGTCATTGGTGTCTCCACGGGAATGATTGCTCCTGAACAGGAGAAGGCGTTCAAGGAGGCCACCATTGTGTTTCTCGGAGCAGTTCTTAGCGTGATCGGAGATAAACTGGTCGACGAATATTTACATGTGCATGTCGCCAAGGACCCGTGGGAGGCGCTCGAATCTATGTTCGGGGCTGCCGATGTCGGGAGCGAGATGTATATTATAGAGCAGTTCCACGACTACAAGATAGTTGAAAACCGTCCTTTATTGGAGCAGGCTCATGAGATACTATGCATTGTTAAGGAACTTGAGATTCTTAAGTGCGAGTTACCAGGCAAGTTTGTCGTGGGCTGCATAATCGCTAAGCTCCCTAATTCCTGGAGGAACTTTGCCACCACTCTAAAACATCAGAGGCATGAATTCTCTGTGGAGGATGTCATTGGCCATCTGAGTGTTGAGCAGAATTCGAGGGCAAAAGACTCACACGGAAAAGGGCCGAAGGGACTTCTGTCGCCAACATGGTGAACCAGAAGAACTTCAACTCCCACAAGCCCAAGGGAAAGAACGGTGTCCAACACAATACCGACTTTAAGAAGAAGGGTAAGAAGACCTTCAAGAAGAACAAGAAGGATGAGGGCTGCTTTACTTGTGGTTCGGTTGACCATTGGGACAACAAGTGCCCAAACAAGTACAAGAAGCCAGGACAGGACTCCAAGTCTGTCAACATGATTGTGGGCAACAATGAGAATGGTGCATCTGGGTACAGTAATTTATTTACTATTTTTTCAGTGTTTCAGCCCACCGATTGGTGGGTGGACACAGGTGCAGGTATTCATGTGTGTGCTGACATTTCATTGTTTTCCTCTTACCAGGTCACAGGCCACGGGTCTGTATTGATGGGGAATGGCGCGAGTGCTTCTATTCATGGTGTTGGCACGGCCGATCTGAAGTTTACTTTGGGAAGGATCGTGCAGCTGAAGAACATGCAGCATGTCCCCGCTATCAAGAAGAACCTCGTTAGTGGCTCCCTTCTATGTAGAGAAGGATTTAAGTTGGTTTTCGAGTCTAATAAATTAGTTGTTACGAAATATGGACTCTTTGTTGGAAAAGGTTATGAGAGCGGAGGAATGTTTCACCTTTCCCTCGCAGATTTTTGTAATAAAGTCGTGAACCATATTCATTCGAATGTTAATGAATCTGAAGTTTGGCATTCGCATCTTTGTCACATTAGTTTTGGTGTTATGACGCAGCTATCCAAGTTGGATTTAATCCCGAGTTTCACTTTAGCCAAAGGTTCTAAGTGTCTTTCATGTGTGCAAGCTAAGCAACCTCGCAAGCCTCACAAGGCCGCGGAGGAGAGACACTTGGCACCATTAGAACTCATACATTCTGATCTTTGTGAGATGAATGGTGTGTTGACTAAAGGTGGAAAGAAATACTTCATGACATTGATAGATGATTCCACTATATATTGCTATGTGTATCTGTTAAATACTAAAGATGAGGCTCTACACTACTTTAAAATCTATAAAGTAGAAGTTGAGAATCAACTTGAAAAGAAAATTAAACAAGTCCGATCAGATCATGGTGGAGAGTACTTCTCGAGTGAGTTTGATTCTTTTTTGTGCGGAACACGGCATTATTCATGAGAGGACGCCTCCCTATTCACCCCAGTAAAACAGGGTTGCCGAGCGGAAAAACCGTACTCTAACTGATTTGGTTAACGCCATGTTAGATACATCGGGTTTATCCAAGGCATGGTGGGGGGAGGCTATATTGACGGCATGTCATGTCCTGAATAAAGTTCCGGCAAAGGATAATGAGATCACTCCCTATGAGAAATGGGTGAAGAGAAGGACAACACTCTCGTACTTGCGTACTTGGGGCTGTTTGGCGAAAGTCAAAGTGCCGATCCCCAAAAAGCGTAAGCTTGGACCCAAGACGGTGGACTGCGTTGGCTATAGATTTCTAGTAGTGAAATCTGAGGTACCTGACTAGAAGGTCGGTACAATTATGGAGTCTAAGGATGCTACATTCTTGGAGGATATTTTTCCTATGAGAGATATGCAAAGCACTTCTAGACAGGAATCTGAGGAGACTCCTGAGCCTGCCATTCCTATGGATTATTATGAACAAACACATGATGAAAATCCCGAGGAGGATGACGAGGAAACCCTTGGTAGGGGCAAGAGACAAAGGACTGCAAAGACCTTTGGTGATGATTTCTTCGTGTACCTCGTGGATGATACTCCCACTTCTATTTCAGAAGCGTATGCCTCTCCAGAAGCTGACTACTGGAAGGATGCGGTCCGTAGCGAGATGGATTCCATCATGGCTAACGGGACATGGGAGATCACTGAGCGTCCCTATGGTTGCAAACCATTCGGATGTAAGTGGGTGTTCAAAAAGAAGCTTAGGCCCGATGGTACGATTGAAAAGTACAAGGCTAGGCTTGTGGCCAAGGGCTATGACCAGAAAGAAGAGGAAGATTTCTTCGATACTTATTCGCCTGTGGCTAGACTGGCCACCATTCGAGTATTACTCTCGTTGGCAGCCTCGCATGGTCTTCTCGTCCACCAGATGGATGTTAAGACGGCTTTTCTAAATGGAGAGCTAAATGAGGAAATCTACATGCAACAGCCAGATGGCTTTGTGATAGATGGTCAGGAAAGAAAGGTGTGCAGGTTGCTGAAATCTTTATATGGCCTGAAGCAAGCACCTAAGCAATGGCATGATAATTTTAATACAACTCTGACATTTGTTGGCTTCGTTGTTAATGAAGCTGACAAATGTGTATACTATCGCCATGGTGGGGGCGAAGGAGTTATACTGTGCTTGTATGTTGATGACATACTGATATTCGGAACCAATCTCAAAGTCATTGAGGAGGTCAAGTCGTTTCTGTCTCAGAACTTTGAGATGAAAGACCTAGGTGTGGCTGATGTTATCTTGAACATCAAGCTACCGAGAGAAAATGAGGGTGGGATTACACTTCTGCAATCCCATTATGTTGAGAAGGTGTTGAGCCGTTTTGGATACTCGGACAGAAAACCATCTCAAACACCATATGATCCTAGTGTGTTGGTTCGAAAGTTCGAAGGCACAACTAAGGATCAACTGAGATACTCTCAAATCATTGGTTCACTCATGTACCTAACGAGCGCAACGAGGCCTGACATCGCGTTTGTTGTGAGCAAACTGAGCCGGTTTGTTTCCAACCCGGGTGATGTGCATTGGCATGCTATTGAGAGAGTTATGCGCTATCTGAAGGGTACTATGAACTACGAACTTCACTATACGGGATACCCGTCGATACTTGAAGGGTATAGTGGTGTGAATTGGATCTCTGATGATGATGAGATGAAGGCCACAACTGGGTATATGTTTACTCTTGGAGGTGGTGCTGTTTCCTAGAAGTCTTGCAAGAAAACGATCTTAACGAGATCGACAATGGAAGCAGAATTAACAGCATTAGACACATCTGGTGTCGAAGCAGGATGGCTTTGAGATCTTTTGATGGACTTGCCATTGGTTGATAAGCCGGTTCCGGCTATCCTTATGAACTGTGACAATCAGACTGTCATCACCAAGGTGAAGAGTTCAAAGGACAACATGAAGTCCAACAAACACATAAGAATGAGATTAAAAGCTGTCAGAAAATTAAGAAACTCCGGAGTGATAGCGTTGGAGTATGTCCATACGGTTAAGAATCTGGCAGATCCCTTTACAAAAGGGCTATCACATGTTGTGATAGATAGTGCATCGAGGGAGATGGGTATGAGACCCACATGAGTTGCCATGGTGGTAACCCAACCTATGTGATCGGAGATCCCATGAAGTAGGACCTGGGAAAACAAGCCAGTGGTGAACTGAGGAGAGTAACTATACTAACCCACTCCGTTGGAGATGCAATACTCTCGATACTGTATGGTAGGATGACTATTGTCTTAATGTGTTCCAAAGCTTATGTAAGCAAGATGCTACCCAATAGAGCGATCTTTGGAGGAACACACCTATGTGAGCCCGACTGCTGGTCACAGTCTATGAGATTGGGGTGATCTCTAGTAAGCTCATGAATAGGTCAGGAGTGTGACTTATATGCTCCACCCGAGGGGTCAGCCTTCGGCAGCCTAGTACTAATAAGACATGTGGTGAAACTTCTTTACACCAAACTGACAATTCAAGTCATAGTCCATTGTTCAGTTGTAAAGGAGTGTAGCTGCTTGCTCTAGGTGAAGTTCAACTTTAACAGGTCTTCACTGAAACACTGGTATATCGAAACAGCAATTGGAACAAAGGACACAATGGACCCTCGAGATCTGGTGGGGGATTGCTGAAATTTGGGATGGGCTTTAGGCCCATATAGCAATTTCTGAAAAATCTCTAAGGGCCCATGTGGGTTTATTGACACTAGGTGGAGGTGGGAAGTTTAGTCCCACCCCGAAAGTGGAAGAGGAGTTGGACCTTTTTATAAGGGATGTTCTTTCACATGCTATTGGAGCTTGAGAATAGAAGAGGCCCTCGCGCACTCCTCCTCCGCCGCCCGCCTTGTCACGACGCGCCGCGGGTTGCGGGATTGAGCCGACCTCACACCTACGCGCTTAATTTTCCCAGTCACTGACGGAGAGTTCTCTCACGGCTGGGCCACGATCTGAGACGTCGGATCATGGGCTGTCACGGACTCGGACGTGGGTCGAGCCCACGTCTCTCCACGCGGCTGCGCCTATATATATAAGTGTGCGGTGTCTCCTAACCCTAGCCGCCACGATCAGATCACATCTGCTCCACGCGAACCGCCCACCGTCGTTCCTTTGCTGCTGCTGCCGCTGGTGACTCCATCCCGTCCGTCGCGTACACGGTCGACGGGAGAGCAGGCCTTCGAAACCCCGTCTATCTGGTCCTGTACGGGAGAGAGGCGAATAGGTTTTTGGGAAGCGACTACGCAACTGCTCACTGTTCGTCTACTTCCTCTACGTCCGCATCGCCCTCATCATCACCATGTCCACCGACGCCGAACGTGCCGCCGCCGAGAAAGCTGAAGCCGACAAGAAGGCCGCCAAGGACACCGCCGCCGCCACCAACGCCGCGGTCTCTGCATGCCCTACCGGAGGTTATAACTCGTTTATCCCGCTCCTACTGTTTTCTGTTTTAGCCATGCTAGCGTTATACGTAGATTTTTCTGCAATTAGCGTAGTATGTGCTTGCTTGACTGAATATTAGTATGCGTTTATTTGGGTCAATGCCATGCTAGTGATTTACTCGTGGATTAATTTAAGGCCACTGCTACAGATCAGCCGGCTGATTTCCCTGAGAAATCAGTCGGGTCATGTGCCGTCGATCCAACGCTCGTCGCCCGTTGGATCCGGTCAGCACATCATGCTGCAAACTCGGTAGCCGCACCAGCATCAGCGGGACGGAACATTGCAGAGCTCCGCCGCCCCATCGGAGTGTTCCACGGCAGCTGCAGCTTTGCCGCCCTGCGCGCCACCACGCCACCACCACGCCCCGCTGCACTACAGATCCGCCCTCCACCGGAGTGTTGCACTGCAGCTCCGCCGCCCTATGCGTAGCACCGCGCCCCGCTCCACTGCAGCTCTGTCGCCAGCCGCCCCACCGGAGTGTTGCACTGCAACTCCGCCGCCCTGGCGCGTAGCATCACGCTATTGTGCTGCAGCTCCATTGCTACACCAACCTCCCCCCGAGAGTCGTCAGAGTCGCTGCATCGAGCCGCCGACGAGCGTTGCACGAGTGCTGCATTGGAGCACGGGTAACCGCCGACGAGCGATCCGTTGAAGCTCCGACGCCAGCGACTTATATCACCAGCAGTAGCGGCGACGAGATTGCATCGTAGCACCGACGAGGTTGCATCACAGCACGGCGCCGTGAACGAGTTGTTGGGTCGCAGCTCGCGGCCGTGGACGCGTTGCTGCATTGCAGCACCGACGGTCGTCGACGAGCGCCGTGCCGCATCGCCTGCAGCACCAAACGAGCGGCCGCCCTCCCGCCTGTGTGTTGCGTCGCAGCAGTGCGTCGAGCGTCGCCCATGCTGGGTTGCGGCCCCACGGCGACGGCGGTGATGCAGCTGGTGGTGTGCGTTGTTCCTCCTCTTTTGGTTCGCAGCAGCGACGCGCCATGGGAGCTATTCCCTCGAGCTGGGACGAACAGAATTGGGAGAAGGAAAATGTGCGGAGGAGATAAGCTCGCTAGAGGAGGGGGAAGCGGTGGATGGGCCCGGGGACACGTGTCGAGCGCTACGCGCGGTTTACGTCTGTGAGAGATCAGTCGGTTGGTTTTAATACTTTTCTTTAATTTAATCGAGAAATTGCCTATTTTCTCAACAGCATATGTGTTTGCTTCTCGTAGATGACCCCAACGAAGATTTTTTTTTTCTCTTTCTTTGCGTGATGTAGTCTTTTTCGCTGGCTCGTCGCGCCGTGATGTGTGGATCTGCCAAAGCTTGATGTTGGCCGGCTGCCGTGGGTGTGATGAGGTTCGGGGTGGCTGTTTGTCGATGCAGATCGGATCGAGTCCGTGTGACCGGCCCGGTGTCGATGCGCTCGTAGGCATAGCTGGCTGCTGAGTGCTGACCGACCCATGGTGTTGATGTAGATCGCGTGGCTCGATGGAGACGATGTCGCGTATGGCAGAGTGGACGGTGGGTCCGAACCGGGATGGGGCCGCGCGCCAAGTCTACAATGATGTAGAGACGCGCGGCTCTCACAAGTCGACGAAGGCTGGAAGGGCTCGATGTAGATCGTCTGGTCCGATGCCGATCCGCTCAAGCATGTGGTGGGAAAAAAAAAAGCTACTGTACATACGTGTGCATGAGACCTAACCTTGCATGGATCCTGAAGCTGACCGCTCGCTGTGTTACACCTCGGTCGTGTGGATGTAGATCGCATCAAGGTCGTTCGCCCTCCCAGTGTTGATGCACCCGTGCGTGCGGCTGGAGGTGCACGCCCGCGAAGCGGACACCTCGGCCGGCGAGAGTCGATGGAGTTCTTGACGCCGCTGCGATTTCTATGCTAGTTTTCACCGGATTTTGAGGATCGTCCGATTTATTTTGTTGGCTAAAAGAGATCAATCAAGAAGACGGGAACTGGAAATAAACTTTCTGAACTAATCTGATCAAAGGTCAGATCGGGTGCCACACCCAAGGGTTGAGGAGATTAATCTCTTCGGGGGCGGCGCGCTACGGAAGTGGTTGAAGGTTCGAGGTCTCAGGAGGGGACGACGCCAGAAGGGCACGGCAGGAAGGGGATGGGCTGCAATCGTGATGTTGATTTTCTCCTGTAAAATTAAAATTAGATGTGATATTTTGCCTAGCAGATTGGTTCTTAGTTTGCCGTGACGTTGATTTTCTCCTGTAGAATTAGAATTTTAATTTACATGTTTGCAGTAATCTTTTGAACATAATAGATAATATGACTTGATAGGTAATACTATAGTAGTTCGTACCATATTTAATATTTGGAGCTCTTGGCGGTCACCCTCTTTTTCCGGCCTATGTGCCAGCCCTTGTGAAGGATCTGGCCATGTTTGGTCGAGTGCCATGGTCCCTCCCTCGACCGCCTATTCGCCCACCGCCAGAAGCGCCAGTGAGGCCAGAGGGCAGGAAGGCCTGGGGGTGACAAGGACGGGGGTGGGGAAGGCCTGGAGGAGCAGGGCCGGGCAGGCATGGGGGCAGCAAGACCTGGAAGGGGAGGAGGGGGCATGGCTAGGGCGAGCACTCGCCATTTCCATAGGGGTTGGCTTGATGGAAATACGGTCTTTTAAATGCTACATCTTGGGCGGTATTGGAGCTTACGTCATCTTGCACATGGTCAAGTGCTTCATGACTATGACTCCGTAGCTTTGGCCGGTAATCATCTGTGACGCCCTCGATTCGATCGTACACTAATTATACATGCAAATGTGTACGATAAAGATTAAGGAATCACGGGAAGATATCACACAACTCTAGACACAAAATAAAATAATACAAGCTTTATATTATAAGCCAGGGGCCTCGAGGGCTCAAATACACAAGAGTTAGCGGAAGCAACGATATCTGAGTACAGACATAAGTTAGACAAGTTTGCCTTAAGAAGGCCAGCACAAAAGCATCTACGATCGAAAAGGCAAGGCCTCCTGCCTGGGAGCCTCCTAACTACTCCTGGTCGTCGTCGGTCTCCATGTAGTAGTAGGTATCGACGGTGGCATCTGGCTCGTGGGCTCCGACATCTGGTTGCATCAACCGGAAAGAAGAAGAAAGGGGGGAAAGGGAGAGCAAAGCAACCGTGAGTACTCATCCAAAGTACTCGCAAGCAAGGATCTACACTACATATGCATCGGTATCAATGAACAGGGTTGTATCTGTGGACTGGACTGCAGAATGCTAGAAGAGAAGGGGGAAGCCTAGCCTATCGAAGACTAGCATATTCTGGAAACCATCATCTTGCAGCAACAGGAGGGAGTAGAGTAGCATAAAGTAAAGTAGTAGTAGTGTTATCAACCTCGGCTAGAGATCCTTTCTCGACTCCCTGCGAGAAAGCAATCCCAGAGCCATACTATCCATTTCTCATATCCATGTCTCATCTCAAGTATCTAGTTCTAGTTGTATCGATCGGGATACAACTCCAAGTGTCCGTTACCGTAGGACAGGCTATTGATAGATGTTTTCTTTCCTGCAAGGGTGCACCAACTTACCCACCACGCTCAATTGACTCCGGCCGGACACACTTTCCTGGGTCATGCTCGGCCTCGGCCAAACAATACACCGCAACCCGACCTAGGACTAATAGAGAGGTCAGCACGCCGGACTAAACCTATGCCCCCAGGGGGTCATGGGCCATCACCCCGGGAACTCCTGCACGTTGCGAACGCGGCCGGTGAGCAGACCTAGCTACCTCCTTAAAAAAGGCAGGTGCTTCCAGTCCAACCCGGCGCGCGCCACTCAGTCGCTGACGTCTATTAAGCTTCGACTGATGTATACGACGCAGAACACCCATACTATGCCCACGTGATGGTTAGTGCTATCAGACCAGAGGCCCCTCGGATCAAATATCCAAATCATAGTGGATTAGGAGCACGCGGTAACAAGCAGAGACTCACGAAAGATGTGACCCCGTTGCCCCGTCTCGAGGACTTGCGGCAAGGGCTAGGAATGCCCGGCCACGCCTCGTAATTATCTCGCGGGCACCCTCCAGGTCAACCCGTCTCCATATCACTCGCGGGTACCCCTTAGGGTCGGCCCGCCCTTCCAAGTAACAGTTGTAAAGTCCAAGTATCTGTGTGTCCAAACATCAAGGGGAAAACCTGAGGAATCACCCCCGGTGAATTCCACTCGATGTAATCATCAAGGTGAACGTAAGAGGAACCACCCCCGAGGTTCACACTTGAGGGGTTGCACGACAGATTCGTGTCGGAAGTGGTTAAGGCGGAATCACCCTCGATGACCACGACCGAATAACTACACTATAGGGTTAACATCAGAAGTGTTGTAGAGGTCTCACCCTCAGCACTCGATAGGAACCCAGTAGTGTCGAGCAACTAAGGGGAAAGTGATGTGCGGTGCCAGGGCCTGGTCTTCGATCCCATTGATCGGGTCTTCAATGATGAAGCAGGGGCAACAAGGACAAGGTGGGGGTCACTAATGGATCACTAACCAACCTATACTAAGCAGTTTAGGATAAGCAGGTAGTTAACAATGAGCAGGTTACAAAAGCAGGCTATGCATCAGAATAGGAGCAAACAATAACAGTAGCAAAATCTAATGCAAGCATGAGAGAATGGAATGGGCAATATCGAGATGATCAAAGGGGGGGCTTGCCTGGTTGCTCACACAAGACGGAGGGGTCGTCGGTGACGTAGTCGATCACAGCGGCATCAGCAGCCGCCACGGGGTCTACCGAAGAGAAGAGGGGGAGAAACAGTAAATACAAGGCACACAGATGCATGACATGACAATAAGCAGCACTAGGCGTGTTCTAACGTAGTACTACGCGATACCGGCGAAGGGGGACAACATCCGGGAATGTTTTCCCGAAGTTTGGCATATTCGGACGGACGAAACGAAGGGGAAAGGTTGCATGTTGGCTATGCTAGGGGCATGTGACAGATGAACGGACCGCGTATTCGGATACGTCTCGTCGTTCTTAGCAACTTTCATGTATAACGTATTTTCATCCGAGCTACGGATTATTTTATATTAATTTTTAAAGATTTAAAATATTTTTAGGATTTATTTAATTATTTTAAATCAACAATATCCAGAATAGTGCATGCTGACATCAGTCAACGGGGCGTTGACTGGGTCAAACTGACGTGTGGGTCCCAGCTGTCATACCCTGTTTAATCTAATTAGGGTTTAACTAATCTAATTACTGTTTAATTAAACTAACTAATTAATTAGATCACTAAACATAGTTAATTAACTTAATTAATTCACTAATTAATTATTTTATTTATTATTATTATTTAATTCCTTTTTTTAACGTTATGGGACCGGGCCCACTGGTCATAGGCATACGGGCAGGCGAGTGCGGGCGAAGCCGCAGCCCTGCCCGGTAACGAGGCGAGGCCGGAACGGGGCCGGAGCGGGCGTGTGTGCGCCGGCGCCCGACGCGGCCAGCGGGGGGAGGGGGCCGGCGCGTGGCTCGTGGCCGCGGCTGGAGCAGCGGCGCGGCGGGGCGAGGGGACAGGGCGGCGCCGGCAGCGGTGTGCGGTAGGGCCTGCAAGCGGAGGCCGTGGTTGGGCTGCAGCAGCGCGGCGGCAGGCGCGTGTGGGGGCGGACGGCTGCGCTAGCCGAAGCAACGAGCAGCAGCGTGCGAGGGGAGGTGCGCGGGCGCGCCGGGGCGGCGGCAACAGCAGCAGACAGCGGCGACAGAGCAATTAGCAGCAGGGGCAGAGCAACAGAAGCAGCGCGCGGCAAAGAAAGATGTAGCGCGGGCGTGGGTGCGGGCGAGCGCGCGCAGGGCGGCCAAGGTCGCGGCAGGGCGCGGGCGGACGTGCGAGTGGTGACAGTGACGGGCGCACTTAGCAGGGCAGAGAGGAGAGGGGGGGTCGCTCACATCGTTGGAGAGAGGAGGACGGCGAGGTAGAAGCGGGGACGAGGCAGTCCGGCGGTGAGGCGGCGTCGGCGCGGTCGGTGACGGCGGGCGTCGGGGCGGCGCGGGGTCGATCCCGATCCTGTCCGGGTCGAGGGGGGCCGGGCGCCGTGCGGGACGAGAAGGCGGGCGCCGGCGAGGTGGGCAGCGGGGCTAGGTGGCGACACGCCAAGGGTGGGGCGGCGTTCGTCGGCGGGGTCGGGCCGATCTCCTTTATCCCGATCGGAAGGAACAGAGAAGGCGTGGGGAGAGTGAGGGATCGAGGGGAGTGGGGATTGCGGTTTAGGGTTTCGGGGGATAGGGCCATATAGGCCAGGGGAAGTGCGGGGTGGGCCGACTGGCTGGCTCAAGGCCCAGCTAGGCCGGGGGGCTCCCGTTTTTATTTGCTTTTGTCTTTTTCCTTTTCTTTTATTTCTATTGAAAAAAGGATAGCTACTGTTTTGGATGAAATCAAGGCATCAAATGATTTTTTGTTGAATGTGAAACTTAGCAAATAATTCAGGTTCAACGTTGTGGTGTTGCCTAAAAAGTTTCAGGGCGAAAGGAATTGTTCAAGCAATTTTAGAAATGGAAAAGGACATCTTAAATACTGCTGGACCAGGTAATAAATTCCCAAGGGCAATTTGGGAATTCCAAAAATGTTGGCTTCAACATGACAAATATCTAGGGATTATTTGCCATAGGATGAACTATTTTAATTGCATGAAAGAAGAAGCAAATATTTGACATGCAATTTGAATTTGAATTTGAAGCAGATTTTGGACAGGTGGCATTTTGGCATGATGATCATGATGACATGACCTTCATTAGGGGGAGATTACTGTACTGTGATGTTGGGGATGTTACATCATCATTCCTTTCGAAAACTTGTAGACTATTTGTTATGTATCAATCAAGGTAAGTTACAAATTTTGGATGAATAGCACCAAATATTTACTGCTGAGAGTGCCGATGATGCAGCTGTGTTGGCAGCATGAGGTTTTTGCAGGTTGGTAACGACTAAAGACTGACACTAAACTGCCAAGTTTAATCATATTGGGATAGTGTGTATGGTGAGTTGTTGACCTGCTTATGTTCATTCTCTAGAGAAGGGCTTGGCTGATTTGGACACCTCTACTTCGACGACAAATTTTGAATCGTTTATTGAAACTAAAGGTTTGATATCTTATACTGTTGTGTCACACTTTATTTATCTATCCTCAATAATGTCGTAATGATCAGTGTGTTTTACGGTATGTTGTAGGGTACTACTATGTCGAGCACCTACATCTGAAGGTTGTCAACCTTGTGAATCATGCCATGGCTGCGTTGCCTTTGCTGGATAGCTTGAAGCGTGATTTTGGCAGGTAATTACTGGTGCCATCACAAAATTCCTTTTAATAACATTTAAAAAAATATGTCGAATGCACGTTTTATTTTGTGGCACATGCTCATAGGAAATGCAAGGAAATAATACATGTATTCATCTCATCCCTGTAAAATTCAATGTCATTAAAATATATCATGTTGTTGACTAACTACTATTGGATTGATTGAGGAAACCGATGAGTCAAGATCTTGCATGCTGTAAAAAGATGCCCTGGTATAATAACTATACTTTGTTTGATTGCAAATTTTGTCTTATAGTTTTCTAACACCCGTGGTGTTTTTTATTTGAAGGCGGTCGGTCTGTTTGTTGAACAAGAGGTTGGTAACTTTGGGTGCTGGGACCGCTGCAATGGAAATATACAAGATGCAATTATAGTCGCAAGAAGATATGGTATAACTTTATCCGACTTTAATACTTATGCCGGGCTTATACGATGTATTGAACTGTACCTGATGTAGTTTATACATCTGTTCCAGACAAGTTGAGTTATATGACTGCAAGACATTTGAGTTATGAAAATGCGTTTCTCTTTGTAAGTGTAAGGGTTTAATGGTAGTTATATTGACCTCAAAGAATAGAGATCGTATAAACGACAATGCTTTGTAGGAAACGATCTCTGAGGGACCTTAGTTGCTATCACTGCATGCGATGGGGTTTGGTATGTTCTCAGCCACCACCACCACTTTCCTTGCAACAAAACAAGGAGAGCATCATCAATTTATAACCTGCTTGCACTGACAATAACCTTGCATGAATCCTTAAATGTTCATTTGACGTTTTGTATTTAGATCTCAGAATCTTAGAATTTCCTCCTTAATAGGTGCTTGATCCAGCCTCTCTCGGTCCTTCTAGATAATTTATATTTCATTTTAGTGTGCTTTTTCAAGCTGTTGGGTTTAATTAAGTCCTTTTTTTTAGTTCAATGTGGTCACGCGAGAGATTTTAGTTTCAGAATACCAGAGTCTAATGTCTAGATAATGGTTAACTAGAACATGATAATATATATCAATGTTGACAAAGCTTACTCCCTCCGGTCCAAAATAAGTGTCATGGTTTTAGTTCAAATTTTAACATCTAGATGGTTATGCCAATATTGATACAGAAATTTCCACTTGAGGTTTCAGCACAATGTACAGACTCTTGTCCTTGTCCTCCAGCACCACAACAAAGTCAGATGCATCTTCCATTTTTTATCGAAGGTGTCTAGCATCCAAGAATACAAATCAAACCAAAATAAAAACAAACAGTGTGCAAGTGCTATGCCAAAATTATATCAACGTATTCACTCAGACACTTAAACTTACACATTCTTAAGTTACAACCCAAAAAATAAGCAGCAAAATATAGTTGCAGTTCAGATTACTTAGGAAAGTGGATAAGCTTAAGAAATGGAACCAACTATATGCTATCCATTTTTCAAACAGAAAACTTTATGTCAATTTGAAGTAAAAAAGACTATATTGGATTGATGATATAATTTTGCAAAAGCATTTTATAAAATCATTCGCAAAAGGAGCTGAATTTAAAAAGATGAAGAATATGGTTATATGTCACTAGATCTCGTATCTGCCCTGTCTGCATGCATGGATCTCTTTCTCTTTGGTTATAGATATCTTGTGCTGAATTTTTTGTTTTAGATGCATTGTCTAAATATAGTACGTTCAAAAGGGATGTGGGCCAGAACGCTATTTGCATATGTATACTGACAGTGCAGAAATCCGTCAGTACCCTCGTTAGGGTTACTAGCATGGCTAAAAGTCTTAGATCGAAGGTCAAACGGTGGGTTAACCCAGGTTCAGACCTTTGGTGAGGACTAATACCCTGCATCCTGCAAGCTTCCACCTTACTCATCTCAGATGGACTTGATCTTCTTGACCTCCTTCATGGCCTTCCTGGTGTTCCTGATGATATCTGCATGAGAAGTAAGGATGCACCTCTACTCCTTGGCTAAACTCATCTTCTCCATCTTCAGCTTCATCTTACACTGCTCCTCTAACTCTGCAAGCTTTTTCTTCACATATTCAGCATCCTTTGTTGGATTATCATGTTCCATATGCTGCACCTTCCCATCTTGCCAATCAAAAAGTTTGTCAACTTCTTCAACCAGATCACTGTATTGCTTGCACAGGAACTCATTCTGCTTCTCCAGCTTGGCTATTTTTTGTCATAAACGTGTCTACCCATCACCCTTCCATGGTTTTGCTCATGAAACATGCCCCACAGTTTTGTCAGGCACCTCTGAAGTATGACAGGCCTTGGACCATCAATCCATTCAACCACTCCATAGTCAATACCTCCTGCAAATAATGTATGATTCAGTTAACAGTACTAAATTCAGTTAACAATACTAAATTCGGTTAACTAGTACTAAATTCATTTAACTACTAGTAACATTTAGTTAACAGTAGTAAGTTTAGTTAAACTACTCCCAACATTCAGTTAAAATGAATTCAGTAAACTCCTTAACACCAACCTACAAGATTCGGAAAAATGCACAAGATTGAGTTAGCTAATTAAAATACCATAGCACACAGATTTGCAGGGCAGGTTTAGTTACAAAGAAGATTCATTTACAGGGCAAATTCGGGTACCTTAAACAAGAAGGCCGTAAAACATTACCTGCTTAGCACAACCATAGAACCGTCTACCTGTGTCTATGCCATCAAATGCAATGCACTTCTTGGCCTTAAATTGGTGAAGCTTGCATTTCATTTGTCGATCAGTCCATGACCCACAGAAGAAAGCATCAATAGTAGTCTCAGAATTTTCCTGCATTGACAAGAAGTATTAACCACATAGGAGAGGCGGAGAAGGGAGGATCTGAAATTTCAGTGCAAATCCTATTATCCAAACCCTAACCCTCACCAATACCAGTGGAGAATACATAATACATACCCACAAATCCGAGTCCATGCTCGTGTAGGTCAAACTCCTCCCCTCTGCTGTCATCCAGATTTCTCTAAGAAGCCAGGCGGCGGCGAGGTTGAGCGGCGGCGGCGCTGGGGGGGGGGGGGGGGGGGGGGAGAGAGAGAGAGAGAGAGCTTGTGTGAGGGGAGTGCGAGAGTGAGCGAGTGAGAGTGCGAGTGAGGAGGGAGCACAATTTCCTTTACGGGAACTTCCGACCGGCGAGGTTGGACCGGCCGTTAACATCACGCCGTCACAGTTGTCGGCACGCTGCCGATTTGCCACGTCAAAGCATGCTGAAAATTTTGATCGGTGTTTTTTGCGACTGTCAAAAATTCGGCGCGGTGCGATATGTCACCAATCGTAAAGTGGTGAATTTTCGCTAATCGTGATGCGAATGTGATGGTTCTATGGATTTAACTCGAAAAAATGCTAATATACTCAGCACATGGACGAACACGCCGAAGGCGCCAAGTGACTATGCGTGGTACATCAGCCTTTGCAACTTGAACCTGGAACATTTCACTCTGTCAAGATCTAGTGCCATGAAACCTATTGTCTCTTTATTTGTGAACAAGCATCCATGAAACTTTGACTGAAGTTAAGTGGATCAGGCATTTCCATAAAAAACTGCAAATGAATTCGAGGGTTGTGGCTAGGTCTTAGTCGACTGATATTTAACCAAGTCTTAGTCAAGTGACATAACATGCATGAAAAAAACTAAAGAAAAAAGTGCACGGATCTCAATATAAGATCTCATGGATATAGCATTGACTAAGACTTAACCAAGTATCAGGCCTTCTTTGGTTCGTAGGATAGGAATTTTATAGGAATAGAAAAATCAAAGGAAGTGAGATGATATGCATCTCAATTCCTATAGAGAAAGAGATGTTATTTGGTGCATAGGATAGAATTTTTCCATTGAGTCTAGGCTAATGTTTTTTTCGAGTGAATTCTGGTTTTTACCCCCTATTTTGATATTTTTGACAATAATTACCCTATTTAGCGAGATTTCATTCGTTTAACCCCATTTAGCAAAAATGTTGCCACAATTTACCCTGTTTAAAATTTTGTGAGCATTCTGACCGGTCAGTCATAATTGTTAGGTTCAGCTGGCATGCCACGTCAGTGGTTTTTCCTGGCTATTTTTCTCACTATGGAATTGGGCCGCGCAGCTTCTCTCGACCGGCTCGGCCCGATGGAGGTTGCTCGCGTCGCGTCCAACACATCACGCCCAAGTCGGTCGCGCGCCACGCTCGTCTCCCGTGGATTCTCATTTGCGTTGCTCGCCCCTAATCAAACATGCAAACTGATTTCCATATAAGCATCAAATTCCTCTAGCATGTCCATCATGCCTGCATCATTTGTTAACTCAACCATAGAGTTCCCATTGGCCACCCTATGCTCATAATAAACGTTGTCCCAAGGGTTGGAGCCCAATTCCTTGATCTTCTCCTTTATATCAAAATAACTAATGAAACCCCTCTCAATCATCTCTGACTCTGGATTCTTGTATCCGCGGACATGTAAAATATGCCTAACACTCCACATCTTGGTTGCCATCCGCTTTGTGTAGGAAAAATAAAAATGAATTAGTGGCTGCAATCATAATCTACTCTAATAAGGTATACAAACATGTTTCAGCATGCATCGTAAGATACAAAGATCCAAAATTCCTTTACAGCTAGCAAGTAGCAACAGATGCTATCACTTGTACACATGTATTAACACTCTTATATCAGTAACAATTACTCCTATAATTTATTAAATGGTAATATGCCATGCTGATCAAGTATAATCATCCCATCAGAATACTTCAAACAGGAAACAAGTTAAGTAGGGAGAAACATAGGCAGGAAAAAACTGTCGACGTGACATGCCAGCCGGTCAGAACGCACACAAAAATTAAAACAGGGTAAATTGTGGCAACACTTTTGCTAAATGGGGTAAAACGGATGAAATCTCGCTAAATGGGGTAATTAGTGTAAAAAAATGTCAAAATAGAGGGTAAAAACCGAAATTCACTCTTGTTTCCCTCTTTAATGTGAAGGATTAATTCCTATCCTACATAGGAATAGGAATCCATTCCTATAAACGAAAGGGCTTCAAAGAATTTTTTCCTTTTCAAATCCTATCCTATAGAGTTCCTACAAAATTCCTACAAACTAAAGGAGGCCTGAGTCGACTGAGGTTTTGCAAAACTGTTTGAGGAAATATCCGTTGCGTATGCAGACACCTCGAATTGACTCAGCTAAGGTGATCTTTCGGTGTGTGAGGCCTATCTTTCTTGAGATTCCAAGCTCATGTGGAGTGCTTTGACTTGAGGGCTGAGGCTGGAGTATTGCAATCCTCAGACAACCTGAGTTGGCTGCTGGTTTATGTGACTAATTATACATAGTTTGCCTCGTTTGACTAGATGCCGTTGACTATTGGCTCGTTCACTTGTGTATTCTTTTTATGCCGTTCTGCTCTGCTTTCTGAAGTTAAAATAGTAGTTAGTGGTGTACAAGCTTCCACCAGAAGTTAAATTTGCAGATCAAACTTAGCTGGTTAAATGGAGCTAGGAGGATATGGACAGAGTTCATAATGGTGAGCAGTGACCACAACCAAAAAAGAAGTTGCATACGTCAGGGATGATTCAGAATACAAAGACGAACCTTCATGCAGGCATGATGGCTAATTAAGCTGATCAGACTGAACACTCGCCATCTACTAAACAATTCAGAGTCTCAGGACTCTAGGCCATCAGGTTTCATGTTCCCTGCAGCAAAGGACAACCCACTAGCAGGAAAAATACAGAGCCTCCACATGCACAGACCAACGGCATCTAGCTAACATTTGACCCTGGAAGTTAACTAATCATCAATCAATCAAACTGTCATTAGGCAGCAGACAAGAAGATATATAGTAGTAGAAACAGCCACAAGATTCTCTCTCTCTCGCTCGCTCTCCCCCTTGTTTCATGCAGATCAAGATCCTCTGGTAAATCCCTGGAAGCCAGCGCTTTGCATTCATGAAGCACTTGCCTTTGGACTCATCAATGCAAGCCACATAACGCCTTTACACATCAATAAATTAATTAACAACGCTGTAAACTAGTACTAGCTGGTTTGCCATGCATGAGATGCAGATTCAGAGTTTTGTCTGTGCAAGATTTCAGAGTTTCAGAGATCTGTCCAGGCAGGAAGTATGCTGAAGCATCTAGCTCTTCCCCCCAAAGCATCAGGGTGATCTTGCCATGCGATGTGGGAACCGCACGTATTAGTTTATCCAGGGTGAGATTACAAGTTACATTTACCTTGGCACACACACTTGTGGCCAGATCATGTGTCACTCACTGGACGAATCTTGATTTAGTAGCAACTTGTCGATTTAACGGTTGAACCATTCATACTCAAAGCCCTAGCCTTTACTTTGGATCTAAAACAGTAGCAAAAATAATATAAAAAATAAAAAATGGAATCAAGGATATGTTTATCTTTCCTTTGAATTCCTGTCTAGGGTCCTACTTAGTTCTCCCTATCCTTCTGCTTGATTTCATCTCATGCATCTTCAGGTATTCAAGACAGCCCACATGTTCATTGATCATTCGTCTCTAGAATTCTACTTCTTCCTACCCATAGATGTGCAGCCTTAGTTCTTCAAGATTATGACTCTATATCCCAAGGAGAACGTAGTAGAGTATGGTGATCGGGAGCGCCACCAGCATTCCAAAAATAACCCTGAAATTTCAGAAACATATATGGAAAATTTTAGTAAAAGAAAACAGGTTTAGTTTTATTCAGATATATATTAGGAAAAGATTGAGGATGCAATAGCTAGCTTACGCTGTGCTAAGTATTTGAGGATGGCAATTGTACTCCTTGGCGAACACAAATGGAACAATTCCTTGTGGAAGTGCTGCCTGTTGAACAATCACATATTGAAAAATAAGATCATCATCTCAATAGATTCCACATTTATCAGAACCACTATTGTGTGCAAATTTAATTGGGTATAACTTTGGAGTTAAATTTAGATTTATGGTATAGTTTCTGTCCAAACCTGAACAATGGCAACATGTAGGAGCACTCCTCGGAGCCCCACGGCGATTGAGGTCGCAGCGATCACCGCCGGCCCAGTCAAGAACCTCACCGCCATCGCGAACGTCGCGACAGACTTTCCACAAGAGATAATCTTTGGTTGCAGAGCCATGAAGAGACCTGGATCAATTGCATGGGTTACCGTTAGCATTTCTTGGAGCAAATGAGAAAGAGAAGGGCACATAATCTGTTATGAATAGACAACAAAAATGTCAACGCTGTACCTAAGCTGAACATAGCCATCCCTAGACCTGCATCAGACAGGATGGATATGGACCCCTTGATTATTGTAGGCATCTGAATGTTCCACCTGAAATATTTTTGAAGAGGAGTTTGGTTACTTAACATATATTACTAGTCAAGTAGTATTTGCAATGCACCATCAATGTGATTAGAGACCCAAAGCTGTAGATGCATGTGCCCCTCTCTCCTAGAAATGCCCTCTGCTTCCTTGAAGTTTCCTTCAGATGCAAAATAAATAGTAGTACAATGATATGGATGCAGACATTATCTGCACGTACAGTGTGCACACGGTGCGTCGTGCATCAGCCGTAGATGAGAGTACATATTGTTGTTATTGGTCATCATGTCATGTGTGCAACCGATCTGGAACTCTATGGATGCAGACAAACACGGCATCCGCATGCAGCTGATTTTCTAGATTTGCTCTGCTGCTACAGGGCTCCAGGTCAGGTCTTGCATAAGACCTGCATCAGCAGCTGCACCATGCATGTGCCGGCCGGCGGACCAGATCCAAGACCGACGTGATTATCATGTGCTCTCACATGCATCCATGGGACAATTATAAGCAATCTAATCTATCATTAGTGTATAGTTAATGGAGAGCAACAATGTCAATCTAGCTTCGAATCCAGTTTAGCAAACTAACTTGATTTTTGTACACAAGCTAGCACTTGTGAGTTCTGATGCATGCATCCAAAGTGAATTGATGGACGGATGCAGTTTGTCACAGAGTGATGGGATTGTGATTGTACCTGAAGGAGACGAGTGACCAGACGAGGCCGATGAGGCTGGAGTAGGTGTTGGGGTTGCGGATGAGCTTGCGCCACACCATGATGAGGATGAGCCGGGTCATCACGCTCGCCGGCGGCATCGGGTGCGCCGCCTCCTCCAGCCCGGGCACGTCGGCGCCCTTCTTCCGCGGCGCCACGTAGGGGGACCCCGACACCGGGAACTTGGCGCCCAGCCCCGTCGCCGGGCTCTTCATCATGCCGTCCTCGATCTCCACCTCCACCGCGCCGCTGCTGGCGTCCTTCTTGAGCACCGGCGTCACCGTGCCGCTCACGCCTGTAGTGTCAGTGTGTGTCATGGTGTGATGCATGGTTGCAACTCTGATTTGGACGGGGGAACAGCGTGTTTTTAACGTACCTCTGGGTGTGGCGCCGTCGCGTGGCGTGGCTGCCGCCGGCGGCGCGGCGGCGAAGTCAGTGGACGCGGCATGGTTGACGGCGTTGCGGAGGTTGGCCTCCGACACGGGCGACGCGCTAGAGCTCCACACGAACATGTGCAGCTCCTTGTTCGAGTTGGAGTTAGAACCCCCAAGCTCCTTCTTCCTACTACACATTATCCAAAGGAATCCCGAAGTCAACTCAAGATCATCCAACACAAGATCCAAACAAGAACTAAAGACAATTATTCATGTTCATGGTTGCATCTGGGTGTCAGTGACACGTACCGTGGCGCCGGCATCATCATGCCGGGGTTGGGCGCGGGGTACGGCGCCGCCGCCTCGCCGCCCTTGAACTTGTTGGCGACCTGCTCGTCAAGCCCCTGCCCGCGCGCACCACCGCCGCCGGCGACGGGGGGCTGGCCCTTGGGACTGGCCAGCTTGCTCCCGTTGAACATGGAGTAGAAGTCGGACTGGTTGAAGCTGGACTGCCGCGGCGTGGGCTCCCGCGACGTCTGCAGCGAGTAGATCTCCACGCCGGTGAGGTTGGACGCGCGCGGCGTCATGGCGTTGGACGCGCCGCGGTAGATCCCGGAGCGCCCGGCGCCGTGACCGCCCGTGGTGGACCCCGACGCGGACCGCCGGATGACGACGTGGACGCGGCCGTCGCGGCCGACCTCGGCGTCGGCGTGCAGCGCCTCGCGGCCGTTGAGCGAGACCACGTCGGAGTCGACGCGGAAGGAGGCGATGCTGGCGCCGACGTCGGGCGGGAACTGCTCGGAGATGAGCGCCTTGGCGCCTCGGTACTCGAAGAGGAAAAGCATGAGCGTGTACCAGATGACGCTCTGCAGCACCACGATCTGCACCATGAGCGACCCCGAGAAGTCGCCGTACATGGCGCGCAGCAGCGGGATGCCCATCACCAGCGTGTTGGGCAGCGTCGCCAGGGAGAAGAGCGTGATGGTCCAGTCCAGCGACGACGCCTCGCCGGCCTCCGTGCCGCCGCGGCACCGGTACCGGGACAGCACGTTGTGCCACACGGCGAGGGCGGCCAGGATGACGAGCTTCTGCAGCGAGTCGGCGGCCAGGAAGCGGTAGTCCATGGCGTAGGGGTCGTTGGTGGAGATGAAGTGGAAGGAGAGGAGCGGCACCGCGAAGACGGCCACGAAGCGGTTGATCCCCGAGCACTGGTCCGGCGTGAAGATGCCCCACCACCGCACCGACCCGTACGCCATGAACATGGCCACGTACAGCGGCACCACCGCCGCAAGCACGTCGTAGATGTCCTTCCCGGTGATCATCGCGGCCGACGAGCTAGCTAGATCCCGACGGTTCCTCTTGGGATCTTGTCTCTGTGGAAGATGCTGAGTGTGGGAAGAGAAGTAGAAGGGTGGCTATATAGCTAGGAGAAGATCGTTCAAATGGTTGTTAATTAAGAGAGTAGTGGTACGTGCCCTACACTGGGCTTAGATTATGCTAAGCATGGTGCATGTGTGCGGGGAAAGATTCCAAGCTAGGGGACAAGGCACGTACACTTGCACACATTCAATATATTGGTTTTTCTTTAGCTATAATTTCGTTTCGTTTCGTTCTGGCGGTGATCAAGTGTATAAACACTTCTACTAGCTAGGAAGGTTGTGTAGGAGACATGAAGACTAGCTAGGCTTCCTAGCTGGTTTTTCTCGAGGTTAGCGGCAATGCGAACCGCAAAACCCTAGCCGCCGCCTATCGTGTACCCCTCATCGCCGCCAGGGTGCGGCCGCGGGGAGGTTCTGAACTCTTGACCAGAGCGCCTACTATGGAGGCGCTGGAGGGTGGTTGTGCGACGTCGAAGGAGATGGGCGCTAGAGGGTTGTTGTGCGACGTCGAAGGAGATGGGCGCTCGAGCCGGGGTCTACGTCAAGTGCGTGAGATGGCGTTGTTGAAGCCAGTGGCGCTCTTCATCGGTGCCCCGGCATGACTAGATCACCAGAGAAGAGCGTGTCGGTTCATGGCTCTGGACAGCGGTGAGCTCGATATCAGACCCATATCTGTCGTACATCAACAATAAGGGTCTTGGTCTTTGTTTTGAGGCGGAGAGATGGCGGTGTTGGAATAATGTTCCCCCCCCCCCCACCCCCCAATTTCCGTTATGTTGGTGTGCTTTGCGCCGGAGGAGGGCTTGTGGAACCATGTCTCCGGCGGGTCTTTCGTGATCAGGTCCGTTTAGGTTTCTAGTGCATCCGCCTGGATTCGGCCAGTTTTCATGATCTTCGGAGCTCCTACGGTTCCTTATCGGTGTTTTGTTTTCTCAGGTCACATATCGCGGATGTCGTCGTCTCTTGGTTTGCATTGATGACTTCCATGTCACTGCTTCTACAAGCTCTTGAGTTTTAAAATGTTTGCTCTGTCAAGGGGAGGCCCAGAGGCGACCTCGAGCTATGCTCTCCAACATCCGCAAGATTTTGAGCATATTTTTTTTCTGTAAGGGTGTGTTTGTAAGGAATGTGATACTTAATATATGGTCCTAGACCTTTTCGCAAAAAAAGGAAACAAGTTACCCGGCGTTTTTTTCTTGCCAAAATTTGTCTTGTTTCAGAGAGTTTCGTAACGTTTCATCGTGGTTTTCTCTTGTTTCAAAGTGCATATTCATCGCGTACCAACAGATAAGAGTGCACATATTTCAGATTGAATTTACCGATACACAACATACACAATGAAACATTTAGATACATGTTGAACAAGGAAAAAGAAACTAGTAATGTCCAGGGGACAAGGTGCGTACACTTGCACGCATCGGACTGGTTTTGGTTTCTTGCGGTGATCAAGGAGTAGGGCATTATGGAGACCGAGCTCCATGGAGCCCTTTATTTTGAAAAATTCAAAATTTATAAATTTTGGTTTCAAAAAATTCTGAAAAAAATACACATGTATGCAAGGATGTAAAGTGTATGTGTGAAAATTTTCAGGATGAAATACCTTGAATTGCGAGTTGCACAAAAAAAACAAAATCATGGACTTTAAAGATGAACAGTACATATGCTAAAAAGCCCCAGATTTGTCTTTTTTGTGTAGCTCACGTTTTAATGTATTTCGACCTAAAAATTTGCACACATGTACATTATGTATCTAGGTATATGTGTATTTATTTTCAGAATTTTTTGAAACTTAAAAGTTTGAATTCTGAAGTTTTCAAATAAAGATCTTCATGGAGCTCGGTGTCCGTTTGGCATTTTCGGTGATCAAGTGTAAACACTAGCTACTAGGCTACTAGCTGGTTGGAGCCAAGCAGCTGCATGTGGGTGCGTGTGGATCAGGAGATGGATCTAATGGATGGCCGAGACAAGACTGAAGCCTCTAGATACCACTTGCCTAAGTAGGCTTGGCATGGACTCGGCACATAACATAGCAAGGTAGCTACATGTCCAGATACGACATTATGAGCGTACTACGTACTTTGGATGCATTGCATGAATTTGCCAGGAACGTAGGCCCCGTGAGCCGGCCAAGTCGTGTAGATTGTAGAGTCACGCAACCTTCGAAAAGTCTAGGGGGCGTGCATGATTGCCCGCGTCTGTTTAGCCGAGTCGGGAAAAGGCGTGGCTTGGTTTGGTTGCTGTCGTTTGTGGGAGTCTGCACGAGTGACCGAGGACACAATAATGCGGCCTGGTGATCCATGTGGTTGAGAGCAGATTTTGCATATCTGCGTATCAGATATCTCCCTGGTCCCCGAGAAACGGACGAAGCTGAAATTTTTGTTTCGATTTGGTATAAGTGTCTCGTGATTCATGAAGTAGTTTTATTTAGAAAAGAAGGAGGACATTTATGAAGTAGCTAGATCCCGCATGAGGGCATAATAAATTTTAAGTTTCAATGTGATCCGTGAGTCATCCCTTTTCACTGCATGAACAAAACAACACTCTCTCTGTTTATCTTTTCTTCGTGCTTTACTTTTTTTTCTTAAGTCAATTTTTTCTCAACCTTGGCAATATTGTTGCAAAACAACACTCTCTCTATGTTGCGTATAATTTTTCTTCATTTTACCTAGTTGCAAACATGGAAGTTTAATTAAGCGCGGGTGAATTTCAGCCTCAATATGGTACATGGTCAGCCGTGCGTAAACATTCTGTTATTTTTGGCCAAAATTTGAGAGCGGACGCACCTTCATTTTCTTCCCTTTCTATTTTATCTAGAACCTCTTGCTATTAAGTACTACTAGTGTTCAGTTGACATGTCAAATTTTATAGTGCTTCTTATGTTGTGTTGTGCTCTATCTTTATTGAAAAATTGCCTTGGATTATGCAGAAAATCATATTGTTTAGCTTGAAACTACCTCCAGATCGACTCAAAATCGTACACGCTGAGCACGAGCCACTTCCTATAGCTCGACATTGAGCGCTCGCTTGAATTTTTGTATAAATTAAGCTGAGCCTAGTCTAACTTGCTCGAACTTGACTCATTTGCAGCCCTAAGGGAAGGATATAAAAAATATAAAGTGCAATTGCTCAAAAAAATACTGCGAATTAACTCCCAGAAGATATGCCCGCTTCGAAAGTAGCCCGCAGAAAATCCCCGACACGTAGTGTCGTTCACGAGGTAGACCGGTAGAGAGAGTACTTTCTTCTCTTCTTCTAGGGTCATGCATGTGGTCAGAGACAACGGCCACAAGAACCTTTTGAGCAAGGTACTCAAGGTAAGCCTACTCAAAGCGATCACATCTTCCTGACGGTGATTAGTTTACTAACGTGTGGTCTCATGGCCATTTTTGACTAGCACTAAACAGTGCTCAGTTGATGACTTGATGCTCTTGCATGCCGTTAGAGCTGGAGCAGCTGGTTTTGCAGCCATGGAGTTGACATGAAGCGCAGGGCAGAGGGTGCGAATCCACACACCACTGGATGGGATCCCGGTTTGAGTTGACCCTCCAACAACCGTAGCAAGCACGAGAGGTGTGTCCGGTCAGACCGTGAGACCAACGATAACCTTCAGGCAGCCAAGTAATTAACTTGAGGTGTCATGTGATTAGCATATTTAACAGCGGCATGCCGGGTGCACGTCAGGCAACGCAGGCCCTCGGGACAGGCCGTGTCGTTGCCGCGGCAGGCACCCGCATGCAGGCGGTCACCGCCGCCGCCGAACACGGCCGCCGTTCTAGCTCGCTGCCGATGGACAGCCTGCGTGCGTGTACATGGGCTACGTACTTACGAAGTCGTCGTGAAGAAGAACGGCAAGTGGTCCGTATGTGCGGTGTAACGTTGGAGGTGTCTGGGTGGAGCTGGCGGAATCCAGATTCAACACGGCAAACACCAGTCGATCTGAGCAAAGTTTTAAATAGCCGGTCATAGCCCCTTTATAGCAATTTGAGTAGGGGTGTAGTTAAATGATACTAGGTTATAAGATTCATATACAATTGTCTGAAAAAGCTCTTAAACAGCTGGATATAGCCTTGCTATAGCTTATTTGAAGGACCGCCACTATTTGGCATAGCCCGCTATTTAAAATCATGGATTTGAGTAATCTATATGTATGTCAAACAAGCTTATGTGTGCCTTTGTAAAAAAAAACAAGTTCATGTGTGCCCTCCACACTCCAACCCTCACTCTTTCAGAGATCTAGATGATGTTTTTTTTTAATTTGTCTGTTTGAGATTGCTTTTACCATGCTTACCGTGTGGTAGATCGAGATGGTGTTATTAGAAGCTTTTGAATATTTGCAGCTTATATTTTACAGCACTTTAGTTGTATGTAAGTGGCCTGGAATTTATTTTGGGTTAGTTGTCTTTCATGGTATTGATTTCTGCTTCGAGATTAATGTTATATTTTTTTTCCTAGTCCATTATGTTTTTTTTAGTATGTGAGTTGGCGGGTACCCTATCTACTTGAATTTGAGCCGGCCCAAGTAGCACAGGCTCCCTCTTCATATTTTACCAAGGTTCTTTTTTTTTCGGTTGTTTATTTTTGTTAAATGTTTGCACTTTCTTTTCTTTTTTTCTTTCTTTTTTCCATTTTAGTTTTTCATTTATTTTTAATTTTTTTTCTTCCTTTTCTTTCTTTTATATTTATTTTATCATATTTTTAAATTTCTAACATTTTCAGAAATAGCAAAGATTTCTCTAAATCATGAATATTTTTTGGATTCACAAACATTTTTTGGAATCGTGAACATTGTTATTACACATTCTTGAAACTTTTTTGAAATTGTAAGATTGTTTATGCACTCACGAATATTTTTTTCAAATCATGAACATTTTTTGAATTCGAGACCATTTTTGAAATGTGATTTTTTGGACAAGTCCCGAATATGTTCTGAAATAATGAACATTTTTTGAATTTATGAACATATTTTTACAAATTAGCGAACATTTTATGAAATTTGTCTTCCGTGTGTTTTAGAATTTGCAAACATTTTTCCGAAACTTAGCAACATTTTTGGAAATAACCAAAAAATCAAATTCATAAATATTGTTAAAAAAGAAGACTTTTTAAATTCGCAAAGATATTTTGAAAATCACAAACATTCTTGAATTCATGAATATTTATTAGATTGGAGGAAAATCATTTCAAATTCCCAGCCTTTTGAAAAATGTTTTTAATTTTGTGAAGTTTATTTAGTTAGATTTTTTGTTTGAAAACGTGAACATTTTTTAATGAAGCAAGAAACAGGACGGCAGAAGAAAAATAACGGGAACGAAAGAGAAATAGGGGCACCCACCCGACACACGGGCCGGCCGAAAGCATGCAGGAGGGTGGCTGCGTGCGCGCGTCCTATGCTTTTGGCCGGCCCGTGTATGCGGGAGGTCCCTTGTTTTGAGCTGGATCTTTACGGGAAAACCTATTCGTTGCGCGCTGGTTGTCTTTATGGGCCAGCTCATTTTCCCGGTATTTTTCCTTTCGTTTTTCCTTTTCCTTTTCCTTTTTATTTTTTTCCTTTTTCATTTTCCTTTTTCATTTATTTTCTCTTTTCCTTTTTCTTATCACTTTTCTTATTTACTGTTTCACTTTTTGTACGATTTTTTTCCAAATTCGTGAACATTATTTTGTTCATCGAATTAAAAAAAATTGTCAACGTAAAAAAATGTTCCTCAATTCAAAAAATGTTCATCAAATTCAAAAATATTTCATCGGATTTACAAAATGTTCATCACATTCAAAAGTCGTTCATCCATCTTTTCAAAAACCATATTCTTGAATACAAATTTTGTTCATCAAGTTAAAAAAATGTTCACCAAATTCAAAATGTGTTCGTGAAAATACAAAAGATTGTTCATCATTATTAGAAAAATGATCATACAAAAATGTTCATCAAAATAAAAAGTCCATTCTTTTGAGATCATGGACATATTTTGGATTCTAGAACTGTTTTCGAATTCGGTGAACATTTTTTCTTGAATCCGTGGATGTTTTCTGATAATCAAAACTTTTTTGAAATCTTGAAAAAAAACCCAGGGGGCACCTCGCGCCCTGCATCCAAAAAATAGGCGCGTTGTGGACGGGGGGGGGGGGGGGGTGCGCTTTCGTTGTCCCAGAATAGGAGCTCCCAGTTTTTTCGACTAAACACATATTTGGGTCGGTCAATTTCTTAACGGACTAAAACTCATTACCTATGCGACCCATCCCTCCCCACTTTCCTATTTTTGTTTTCTGTTTTATTTGTGCTTCTAAACAAATCTTTTTTTATTTTTTATTTTTTAATATATAAGTCAATTTTTATTATATTCTCTTTTGTGGTTATTTTGAGATGTTGGATGAGTCTAGATGTATAAACAGAAATACTATAAAATATATGAAAAATGCATTGTTATATGATTGTTCTTTGCATACTACAGAAGCGTGCACTTTCAATGCGAAGTTGTGTGCAAGTTTATTTTTGTATTTTCATTTATGTTCTTCTTAAAGGTAATACCAATGTCACTAATTCATTGTTCCTTATAAAACAAACTTCATTATTTTGATTTTTTAGTTATTATTTTACTTTATTTCCTCTTTAAGGGAAATATCAATGCCACTAATTTATTTCTTCCTAGAAAATTTTGTTTTGCAAAATATCCACTATTATATGCTTATTCTAGCATATTTTAAGAAAAACTTATATTTTTTGTATATGGTACGCAGATTTGTCATTTTTTTAACTTTTTTATTTTCTTTTTTCATATAGGATATAATAATAATGCATCAATTCATTCATTCTTAGAAAAACTCATTAATTTGATCTTTTTTGTTTTTATTTCATTTCCTTTCTTTCAAAGGGATATACCAAAGCCACATATTTATTCGTTCTTAGAAAACTTCATTATTTTAATTCTTTTAGTTTTATCCCATTTTCTTTCTTCTTTAATTGTGATACCAATGCCACTAGTTCATTCCATTAGGGAAAGCATTTCTTTAAATGACTTGCCCTCAAAGATTGCATTCCGAATGGACTTGGTGACATCATCTTGCCTGGTGCAGAGGTTGCTACTTGTGAGCTGTGTTGGGATTTCCTTGAAGACGAGATGAGATGCAGTATAGTAAAGATAAGTATTTCCCCCAGTTAAGAACCAAGGCTATCAATCCAGTAGGAGAATCACACAAAGCCTCGTGAATAGCACCGGCACACACAAAAGCAAATACTTGCACCCAACGCAAACAAGAGGTTGTCAATCCCCTTGGAGGTTACTTGCAAGGATTAAATCTCGTAGTGGTAGATAGATAAACTGCAAACATAAAATAATTTTTTTTAGAAAATTACAGCAATGTATTTTTGTGTTTTTATATATGATAAAATTAGACCTGGTGGCCATAGTTTTCACTAGAGGCTTCTCTCAAACACATAGGATACGGTAGGTGAACAAATTACTATTGAGCAATTGATAGAAAAGCTCATAGTTATGACGATATTCAAGGCAATGATCATGTATATAGGCATCACATCCGAGACAAGTATACGGACTCCTGCATGCATCCACTACTATTACTCCACCCATCGACCGCTATACATCATGCATCTAGGGTATTAAGTATAAAACAGAGTAACGCCTTAAGCAAGATAACATGTTGTAGAAAAAGTAAAACCAATCAATATGAATAAACCCCGTCGTTTTACCCGTAATGGCAACAATACAAATATGTGTCTTGTCCCTTTCTGTCACTGAGATAGAGCACCACAAGATTGAGCCCATCACAAAGCACCTCTCCCACTGAAGATAAATCAATCTAGTTGGCCAAACCAAACAGATAGATCGGAGAGAAATACAAAGCTATAACAATCATGCATAATAAATTTCATAAAAGACTCCATTAATATTCGTAAATATTCAGATCATAAAACCACGATTCATTGGATCCCAACAAACACACCGCAAAAGAAGATTACATCGGACAGAACTCCAAGAACATCGAGGAGAACATTGTATTGAAGATCAAAGAGAGAGAAGAAGCCATCTGGCTACTAGCTATGGATCCGTAGGTCTATGGTAAACTACTCACGCATCACCGGAAGGCGGCAAGGATGATGTGGAAGTCCTCCACGATCAATTCCCCTCCGGCAGAGTACCGGAAAAGGCCTCCAGATGGGATCGCGGAAGAACAGAAGCTTGCGGCGGCACAAAAAGTGATTCGGGTGGCTCTCTGGTATATTGGGAATATTTGGGAATTTATAGAGGCGGAATTAGGTCAAGAGGTACCACGAGAGGCCCACAAACTCAGGGGGGCGCCCCCCTGGGACGTGCATGGTGAGCTTGTCACTCCCTCATGGTCCTCTCCCGAACCTTCGTGGATTCCTCCTTGTCCCAAAAAAATCACCATAATGTTTCATTGTGTTTGGACTCCGTTTGATATATGATTTTCTAAAAAGCCAAAAACAAGCAAAAAGCAGCAACTGGCACAGGGCACTAGGTTAATAGGTTAGTCCCAACAAATGATATAAAATAGCATACAAAACATCCAAGATTGATACTATTATAGGATGGAACAATAAAAAATTATGGATACTTGGAGACGTATCAAGCATCCCCAAGCTTAATTCATGCTCGTCCTCGAGTAGGTAAATGATAAAAACAGAATTTTTGATGTGGAATGCTACCTAACATGTTCATCATGTAATCTTTCTTTTATGGTATGAATATTAAGATCCGAGTGATTCAAAGCAATAGTCTATGATTTGATATAAAGACATCAATACATATCTAAGGCAGTGATCATGAATATAGGCATCACATCTGTGTCAAGTAGACCGAAACGATTCTGCATCTAATACTATTACTCCACACATCGACCGCTATCCAGCATGCATCTAGAGTATTAAGTTCATAAAGAATGGAGTAACGCATTAAGTAAGATGACATGATGTAGAGGAATTAACTCAAGCAATATGATGAAAACCCGATCTTTTTATCCTCGATGGCAACAATAAAATACGTGCCTTGCTGCCCCTACTATCACTAGGAATGGACACCGGAAGATTGAACCCAAAGCTAAGCACTTCTCCCATTGCAAGAAAAACCAATCTAGTTGGCCAAACCAAACCGGTAGTTCGAAGACAATTACGAAGATATCAAATCATGCATAAAAGAATTCAGAGAAGATTCAAATAATATTCATAGATAAGCTGATCATAAATCCACAATTCATCGGATCTCGGCAAACACACCGCAAAAAGTATTACATCGAATAGATCTCCAAGAACATCGAGGAGAACATGGTATTGAGAATCAAAGAGAGAGAAGAAGCCATCTAGCTACTAGCTATGGACCCGTAGGTCTGTGATAAACTACTCACGCTTCATCGGAAGGGCAATAGGGTTGATGTAGAAGCCCTCCGTGATCGAATCCTCCTCCGGCAGGGTGCCGGAAAAGGTCCCTAGATGGGATCTCACAGGTACAGAAGGTTGCAGCGGTGGAAAAGTGTTTTCGTGGATGCCTCTGGTGCTTTGGGGATATTTGGGAATATATAGGCAAAAGAATTATGTCAGGAGGTGCGGGGGGCACAAGGGTGGGGGGCGCGCCCTCCAGTCTTGTGGCCGCCTCGTGGCTCCTCCGAACTCATCTCCAAGTCTCCTGGTTGTCTTCTGGTCCAAGAAAAATCATCGCGAAGGTTTCATTCCGTTCGGACTCCATTTGGTATTCCTTTTCTACGAAACTCAAATACAAGGGAAAAAAACGGGAACTGGCACTGGGCTTTAGGTTAATAGGTTAGTCCCAAAAATAATATAAAATAGCATATTAATGCATATAAGACATCCAAAACAGATAATATAATAGCATATAACAATAAAAAATTATAGATACGTTGGAGACGTATCAAATATACGCTTTGATGAGGTGATCAAAGCATATGGTTTTATACAGACTTATGATGAAGCCTGTATTTACAAGAAAGTGAGTGGGAGCTCTGTAGCATTTCTGATATTATATGTGGATGACATATTATCGATTGGAAATGATATAGAATTTCTGGATAGTATAAAAGTATACTTGAATAAGGATTTTTCAATGAAACACCTGGTGAAACTACTTATATATTGGGCATCAAGATCTATAGGGATAGATCGAGACGCTTAATAGGACTTTCACAAAGCACATACCTTGACAAGATTTTGAAGAAGTTCAAAATGGATCAATCAAAGGAAGGGTTCTTGCCTGTGTTGCAAGGTGTGAAGTTGAGTAAGACTCAAAGCCCGACCACGGCAGAAGATAGAGAGAGAATGAAAGTCATTCCCTATGCCTCAGCCATAGGTTCTATAAAGTATGTCATGTTGTGTACCAGACCTACTATGTGCCTAGCCATAAGTTTGGCAAGGGGTTACAATGGTGATCCAGGAGTAGATCACTGGACAGCGGTCAAAATTATCCTTAGATACCTTAAAGAGGACTAAGGAAATGTTTCTCGATTATGGAGGTAACAAAGAGTTCGCTATAAAGGGTTACGTCGATGCAAGCTTTTACACCGATGCAAATGACTCTAAGTCTCAATCTGGATACATATTGAAAGTGGGAGCAATTAGCTAGAGTAGCTCCATATAGAGCTTCGTAGACATAGAAATTTGTAAAAATACATACGGATATGAATGTGATAGACCTGTTGACTAAACTTCTCTCACAAGCAAAACATGATCACTCCTTAATACTCTTTGGGTGTTAAATCACATGGCGATGTGAACTAGATTATTGACTCTAGTAAACTCTTTAGGTGTTGGTCACATGGCGATGTGAACTATGGGTGTTAAATCACATGGTGATGTGAACTAGATTATTGACTCTAGTGCAAGTGGGAGACTAAAGGAAATATGCCCTAGAGGCAATAATAAAGTTGTTATTTTATATCTCCTTATTCATGATAAAGGTTTATTATTCATGCTAGAACTGTATTGATTGGTAACTTAAATACATGTGTGAATACATAAACAAATACCATGTTCCTAGTAAGCCTCTACTAGACTAGCTCGTTGATCAAAGATGGTTAAGGTTTCCTAACCATAGACATGTGTTGTCATTTGATAACGGGATCACATCATTAGGAGAATGATGTGATGGACAAGACCCATCCGTTAGCTTAGCATAATGATAGTTCAGTTTTATTGATATTGCTTTCTTCATGTCAAATACATATTCCTTCGACTACGAGATTATGCAACTCCCGGATACCGGAGGAATGCCTTGTGTGCTATCCAACGTCACAACGTAACTGGGTGATTATAAAGATGCTCTACAGGTATCTCTGAAGGTGTTTGTTGAGTTGGCATAGATGAAGATTAGGATTTGTCACTCCGAGTATCAGAGAGGTATCTCTGGGCCCTGTCGGTAATACACATCATAAGCTTGCAAGCAAATGACTAAGGAATTAGTCACGAGGTGATGTATTACGGAACGAGTAAAGAGGCTTGCCAGCAACGAGATTGAACTAGGTATGAAGATACCGACGATCGAATCTCGGGCAAGTAACATACCGATAGGCAAAGGGAATTATGTATGTTGTCATAATGGTCCAACCGATAAAGATCTTCGTACAATATGTAGGAGCCAATATGGGCATCCAGTTTACGCTATTGGTTTTTGACCAGAGAGGTGTCTCGGTCATGTCTACATAGTTCTCGAACCTGTAGGGTCTGCACGCTTAACGTTCGATGACGATATAATATTATATGAGTTATGTGATTTGGTGACCAAATGTTGTTCGGAGTCCTAGATGAGATCACCGACATGACGAGGAGTCTCGAAATGGTTGAGAGGTAAAGATTCATATATAGGACGATGGTATTCGGACACCGAAAGTGTTTCGGGGGGTACCGGGTACTTATTGGGTCACTGGAAGGGTTCCAGGCACCGCCGGCAAAAGATATGGGTCTTATGGGCCAAGAGGGGAAACGCACCAGCCACAAGGGGCTGGTGCGCCCCCCACATGGGCCGACCTAGGAGGAGAAGGAAAGAGGGGAAGGGAAAGGAAAGAGAGGAATACGATTCCCCCTTCCTTCCCTCTCCCCCCTCTTTCCTTCCCCCTCCAACAAACATGGTAGGGGGGCGCGACCAAGGGTAGGAGCCCAAGTAGGATTCGAACCTACTTGGGGTCCCCCTTGGCCTCTCTCCTCTCCCTCCCACCTATATATATGAGGAGGGGGCGCCTAGCACACCCTAGACAATTGTTTAGCCGGGTGCGGCGCCCCCCTCCACCGTTTACACCCCCGGTCATATTTTCGTAGTGCTTAGGTGAAGCCCTGCGAGGATCACTTTGATGACCCACAAGTATAGGGGATCTATCGTAGTCCTTTCGATAAGTAAGAGTGTCAAACCCAACGAGGAGCAGAAGGAAATGATAAGCGGTTTTCAGCAAGGTATTCTCTGCAAGCACTGAAATTATAGGTAACAGATAGTTTTGTGATAAGCTAATTTGTAACGAGCAACAAGTAACAAAAGTAAATATAGTGCAGCAAGGTGGCCCAATCCTTTTTGTAGCAAAGGACAAGCCTGGAAAATTTCTTATATAAAGGAAAACGCTCCCGAGGACACATGGGAATTAACGTCAAGCTAGTTTTCATCACGTTCATATGATTCGCGTTCGGTACTTTGATAATTTGATATGTGGGTGGACCGGTGCTTGGGTGCTGTTCTTACTTGAACAAGCATCCCACTTATGATTAACCCCTATTGCAAGCATCCGCAACTACAAAAGAAGTATTAAGGTAAACCTAACCATAGCATGAAACATGTGGATCCAAATCAGCCCCTTACGAAGCAACGCATAAACTAGGGTTTAAGCTTCTGTCACTCTAGCAACCCATCATCTACTTATTACTTCCCAATGCCTTCCTCTAGGCCCAAATAATGGTGAAGTGTCATGTAGTCGACGTTCACATAACACCACTAGAGGAGAGACAACATACATCTCATCAAAATATCGAACGAATACCAAATTCACATGACTACTAATAGCAAGACTTCTCCCATGTCCTCAGGAACAAACGTAACTACTCACAAAGCATATTCATGTTCATAATCAGAGGGGTATTAATATGCATAAAGGATCTGAACATATGATCTTCCACCAAATAAACCAACTAGCATCAACTACAAGGAGTAATCAACACTACTAGCAACCTACAGGTACCAATCCCAGACTTAGAGACAAGAATTGGATACAAGAGATGAACTAGGGTTTGAGAGGAGATGGTGCTGGTGAAGATGTTGATGGAGATTGGCCCTCTCCCGATGAGAGGAGCGTTGGTGATGACGATGGCGATGATTTCCCCTCCCGGAGGGAAGTGTCCCCGGCAGAACAGCTCCGCCGGAGCCCTAGATTGTTCTGCCAAGGTTCCGCCTCGTGGCGGCGGAGTCTCGTCCCGAAAGCTTGCTTATGATTTTTCTTCGGACGAAAGACTTCATATAGCAGAAGATGGGCACCGGAGGGCCAACAGGGGGCCCACGAGGCAGGGGGGCATGCCCAGGGGGTAGGGCGCGCCCCCACCCTCGTGGCCAGGGTGTGGGCCCCCTCTGGTATTTCTTCCGCTCAGTATTTTTTATTATTTCCAAAAACAACTTTCGTGGAGTTTCAGGACTTTTGGAGATGTGCAGAATAGGTCTCTAATATTTGCTCCTTTTCCAGCCCAGAATTCCAGCTGCCGGCATTCTCCCTCCTTATGTAAACCTTGTAAGATAAGAGAGAATAAGCATAAGTATTGTGACATAATGTGTAATAACAGCCCATAATGCAATAAATATCGATATAAAAGCATGATGCAAAATGGACGTATCAACTCCCCCAAGCTTAGACCTCGCTTGTCCTCAAGCGGAAGCCGATAACGATAAATATGTCCACATGTTTAGAGGTAGAGGTGTCGACAAAATAAAATACGGACATGTGGGCATCATGATTAATCTCATAACAGCAACATATATGGATATTGTCATATGATTTCTTATGATCAAGTAATAATCTATTCACAATGCAAAGTATGAATCAGAAACTTTATTGAGAACTAACAAACTATAATCTCAGTCATTGAAGCAATTGCAATTTATCATAACATCAGAAAGAGTCTATGTCAGAGCTTTTTAGCAAGCCCACATACTCAACTATCATTTAGTCTTTCACAATTGCTAACACTCATCCAATACTTGTGGTTATGGAGTTTTAATCGGACACAGAGAAAGATAGGGGCTTATAGCTTCACCTCCCACCCTTTTACCTCAAGGGTAATGTCAACAATAATAGTTCATGCTAACTTACATCCAATTAGATATATGTATCAGGATCTTTCCAACACCCTGTGCTTGCCAAAGGATAAAATGTAAAAAGGAAAGGTGAAGATCACCTTGACTCTTGCATAAGGTAGAAGATAATGATAAAAGATAGGCCCTTCGCAGAGGGAAGTAGAGGTTGCCATGCGCTTTCAGGGTTGGATGCACAAAATCTTAATGCGAAAGAACATCACTTTATATTGCCACTTGTGATATAGACATTTATTATGCAGTCCGTCGCTTTTATTTCTTCCACATCACAAGATCGTATAAAGCTTATTTCCTCCACACCAATCAATCATACATATTTAGAGAGCAATTTTTATTGCTTGCACCGATGACAACTTACTTGAAGGATCTTACTCAATCCATAGGTAGATATGGTGGACTCTCATGGCAAAACTGGGTTTAAGGGTATTTGGAAGCACAAGTAGTATCTCTACTTGGTGCAAAGAATTTGGCTAGCATGAGGGGGAAAGGCAAGCTCAACATGTTGGATGATCCATGACAATATACTTTATCTCGGATATAAGAAAACATAACCCATTACGTTGTCTTCCTTGTCCAACATCAACTCTTTAGCATGTCATATTTTAATGAGTGCTCCCAATCATAAAAGATGTCCATGATAGTATATTTATATGTGAACCTCTCTTTCTTTATTACTTCCTATTAATTGCAACGATGACCAAAGCTATGTTTGTCAACTCTCAATAATTTTTAATCATCATACTCTTTCTATGTGAAGTCATTACTCTCCATAAGACCAATTTGATCTCTTTGTTTATTTTTACTCTTTTTCTTTTCTTTTATTCACTCAAGATCATAGCAAGATAATCAAGCCCTTGACTCAACACTAATCTTTATTATATAGCTCACGGACTCGATTACATAAAGGGATCATAAGCAAAACTCAAAACTAAATCATACTAAAAACTTTATTCTACTAGATCAAGATATTACTAAAAGGATCGAACTAAGAAAAATGGTAAAGATAGAGATGTGATGGTGATACGATACCGGGGCACCTCCCCCAAGCTTGGCAGTTGCCAAGGGGAGTGCCCATACCCATGTGATTATATCTCCTTTGTTGGTGAGGAAGGTGGTGGAGTTGTTGATGATGTGGGCTTGTCGTCCATCTTCCAAGGCATAGGCTCACCATCATAGAAGGATGATCGAGTCTCCGGGATCCTCAAATCTGCAGCCAAACTCATCCTCTTGAATCTATATTCATACTCACAGTTTTGGTTTTGCACGTCATAGATTTGGGCTTGGAGGTGCTCGATCTTCTCGTGAAGCTTGAAGATGGTCTCCCCAATGTTCTTGGCATCCAGCTTGTGGTTGTTGGTGAACTCCGCGATCATCATGTGGTTGGAGTTGAGTCCACGTTCCACCATCCCCTGGCACTTGAAAACTTGTTGCTCCATTGCTTCGAGCCTCGTCTCCATGCTTCCGGTCCCCTTCGGTCCCTCAACATCGCGGATGTGCAGCAACCCATCACGCATCTCAATGGTTTGAGGGTGTCGCAGCACCTCCGCGAGGTAAGGGTTGATGACCTTCTCGAAGAACTTGTCCTTGGGGGCGCTTGGAGACGTCATGATGATCTAGATCTGTTAGAAAAACAGCTCAAAACAAAAATAGAGGACAATTGCGTGATACAGGAGTCAAAACCTTTGGGAAATTATATAATGAATTTTTACAGACCAAAATACGTGTCGTGCAAGAAAACGGAGTCCGGAGAGCACACGAGGTGCCCACGAGGTAGGGGGGGCGCGCCCAGGAGGGTAGGGCGCGCCCTCCACCCTCGTGGAGGCCTCGTGTCCTTCCCGGACTGCTTCTTATTTTTCGATTTTTCTAAATATTCCAAAACGGAGAAAAATTGCCATTAGAACTATTTTGTAGTCGGTTTACTTACCGTACCACATACCTATTCCTTTTCGGAGTCTGAAACATTCCGGAAAGTGTCCCTTATGTATTCCTCCGGGGTTACGGTTTCAATAATATTGGTTTCAACATTTATAGGATTACCTGAGATATAATGTTTGATTCTTTGACCGTTCACCACCTTCGGATTTGTGCCTACGAAGTTTTTGATTTTTATGGCACCGGAACGATAGACCTCCTCGATAACGTAAGGACCTTCCCATTTAGAGAGAAGTTTCCCTGCAAAAAATCTTAAACGAGAGTTGTATAGCAATACATAATCACCTACATTAAACTCACGCTTTTGTATCCTTTTGTCATGCCATCTTTTAACTTTTTCTTTAAACAACTTGGCATTCTCATAGGCTTGGGTTCTCCATTCATCAAGTGAGCTAATGTCAAATAACCTCTTCTCACCGGCAAGTTTGAAATCATAATTGAGCTCTTTAATGGCCCAATATGCCTTATGTTCTAGTTCGAGAGGTAAGTGACATGCTTTTCCATAAACCATTTTATACGGAGACATACCCATAGGATTTTTATATGCAGTTCTATAGGCCCATAATGCATCATCAAGTTTCTTGGACCAATTCTTTCTAGATCTATTAACAGTCTTTTGCAAAATTAATTTGAGTTCTCTATTACTCAATTCTACTTGACCACTAGACTGTGGGTGATAAGGAGATGCAATTCTATGATTAACATCATACTTGGCAAGCATTTTACGGAAAGCACCATGAATAAAATGTGAACCACCATCAGTCATTAAATATCTAGGGACTCCAAACCTCGGAAAAATAACTTCTTTAAGCATCTTAATAGAGGTGTTATGATCAGCACTACTAGTTGGAATAGCTTCTACCCACTTAGTAACGTAATCAACAGCAACTAAAATATGTGTATAACCATTAGAGGCAGGAAAGGTCCCATATAATCAAAGCCCCAAACATCAAATGGTTCAATAACAAGTGAATAATTCATAGGCATTTCTTGACGTCTACTAATATTACCAATTCTTTGACATTCATCACAAGATAAGACAAACTTACGGGCATCCTTCAAGAGAGTAGGCCAATAAAAACCGGATTGCAATACCTTATGTGCAGTTCTATCTCCAGCGTGGTGTCCTCCATAAGCCTCGGAGTGACACTTGCGTAGGATCTTTTCCTGTTCATGCTCAGGTACACAACGTCTAATAACACCATCTACTCCTTCTTTATAAAGATGTGGGTCATCCCAAAAGTAATGTCTCAAATCATAGAAAAACTTTTTCTTTTGCTGGTATGTGAAACTAGGTGGTATAAATTTAGCAACAATGTAATTAGCATAATCAGCATACCATGGAGTACTACGAGAAGCATTTATGACATTTAGTTGCTCATCAGGGAAAGCTATCATCAATAGGTAGTGGGTCATCAAGAACATTTTCTAACCTAGACAAGTTGTCTGCAACGGGGTTCTCAGCTCCCTTTCTATCAACAATATGCAAATCAAATTCTTGTAGCAAGAAAACCCATCTAATAAGTCTAGGTTTAGCATCTTTCTTTTCCATAAGATATTTAATAGCAGCATGATCCATGTGAATAGTTACTTTAGAATCAACAATATAAGGTCTGAACTTATCACAAGCAAATACAACTGCTAAGAATTCTTTTTCAGTAGTAGCATAATTTCTCTCAGCATTATCTAGAGTCTTACTAGCATATTGAATAACATTTAATTTCTTATCAACTCTTTGCCCTAGAACAGCACCTACAGCATAATCACTAGCATCACACATAATTTCAAAGGGTAAATTACAATCAGGTGGCTGAACAATAGGTGCATAGATCAATGCTTTCTTAAGTATTTCAAATGCTTCTACACAATCATGATCAAAGACAAATGGTATATCTTTTTGTAATAAATTAGTCAGAGGCCAAGAAATTTTCGAGAAGTCCTTAATGAACCTCCTATAAAAACCGGCGTGACCAAGGAAACTTCTTATACATTTGATGTCCTTGGGACATGGCATCTTCTCAATAGCATCAACCTTGGCTTTATCAACTTCAATACCTCTTTCAGAAACTTTATGCCCCAAGACAATACCTTCATTAACCATAAAGTGGCACTTTTCCCAATTCAAGACAAGATTAGTTTCTTCACATCTCTGCAAAACTCGATCAAGGTTGCTCAAGCAATCATCAAAAGAGGATCCATAAACGGAGAAATCGTCCATGAAAACCTCACAAATCTTTTCACAAAAGTCAGAGAATATATCCATCATGCATCTTTGAAAGGTAGCAGGTGCATTACATAAACCAAAAGGCATACGTCTATAAGCAAAAGTACCGAAAGGGCAAGTAAAAGTGGTCTTAGCTTGATCATCGGCTGACACAGGTATTTGAGAGAAACCAAAATAACCATCTAGAAAGCAAAAATGTGTATGTTTGGATAATCTTTCTAGCATTTGATCAATAAAAGGTAAGGGGTAATGATCCTTTTTAGTAGCTTTATTTAATTTGAGGAAATCAATTACCATCCTATAACCTGTAATAATTCTTTGCGGAATCAATTCATCTTTATCATTAGGAACGACAGTAATACCTCCCTTCTTAGGGACATAATGGACAAGACTTACCCATTGACTATCAGCAACGGGATAAATTATACCTGCCTCGAGGAGCTTTAGTATTTCCTTTCTTACCACTTCTTTCATTTTAGGATTCAGCCGTCGTTGATGATCAATAACTGGTTTGGCATCTTTCTCCAAATTTATTTTGTGTTGGCATAGAGTGGGACTAATGCCCTTAAGATCATCAAGAGTATATCCAATAGCAGCACGGTGCTTCTTCAGAGTTTTCAATGATCTTTCTTCCTCCTTCTCTGAAAGGTTAGCACTAATAATAACAGGATATATCTTCTTTTCATCAAGATAAGCATATTTAAGAGTATCAGGCAATGGTTTAAGCTCAAACACGGGGTCACCCTTGGGTGGAGGAGGATCCCCTAGGATTTCAACAGGCAAGTGTTGTTTCAGAATAGGTCCCTGTTTAAAGAACACTTCATCTATTTCCCTTCTTTCATTTATAAACATATCATTTTCATGGTCTAGCAAATATTGTTCTAAAGGATCACTAGGAGGTACGGCAATAGAAGCAAGACCAATAATTTCATCTTTACTAGGCAGTTCCTCTTCATGGTGTTGTCTACGAAATTTAGAAAAGTTGAACTCATGAGACATATCACCTAAACCAATAGTAACAACATCCTTTTCGCAGTCTATCCTAGCATTAACAGTGTTTAAAAAGGGTCTACCAAATATAATGGGACAAAAGCTATCTTGTGGGGAACCAAGAACAAGAAAATCAACAGGATATTTAGTTTTCCCACACAAGACTTCAACATCTCTAACAATTCCCATGGGTGAAATAGTATCTCTATTGGCAAGTTTAATTGTGACATCAATATCTTCTAACTCAGCAGGTGCAATATCATGCATAATTTCTTTGTATAAGTCAATAGGTATTGCACTAGCACTAGCACCCATATCACACAAGCCATGATAACAATGATCTCCTATTTTAATAGAAATAACAGGCATGCCTACCACCTGTCTATGTTTATCTTTAGCACAAGGTTTAGCAATTCTAGGAGTTTCATCACAGAAATAAATAACATGCCCATCAATATTATCAGCCAAGAGATCTTTAACAATAGCAATATTAGGTTCAACTTTAACTTGCTCAGGAGGTTTATAAGTTCTAATATTGCTTTTATGAACCACAGTTGAAGCTTTAGCATGATCCTTTATTCTAACAGGGAAAGGTGGTTTTTCAACATATGCAGTAGGGACAATAGGATCATTATAAGTGATAGTCTTTTCTTCAACTTTAATAGGTGAAACTAATTTTACTTCTATGGGAGGATGATATTTAAACTACTTCTCCTTAGGGAGATCAACATGAGTAGCAAAAGATTCACAGAAAGAAGCTACTATCTAGGAGTCAAGTCCATATTTAGTGCTAAATTTACGGAAAACATCGATATCCATAAAAGATTTAACACAATCAAACTTAGGTGTCACACCTGACTCCTTACCTTCGTCGAGATCCCAATCTTCAGAATTGCGTTTAATTCTTTCCAATAAATCCCATTTGAATTCAATAGTCTTTATCATAAAAGAGCCAACACAAGAAGTATCGAGCATGTTGCGATTGTTATCAGAAAGCCGAGCATAAAAATTTTGAATAATCATTTCTCTTGAGAGCTCATGATTGGGGCATGAATATAACATTGATTTAAGCCTCCCCCAAGCTTGAGCGATGCTTTCTCCTTCGCGAGGCCAAAAATTATATATATAATTACGATCACGATGAACAAGATGCATAGGATAAAACTTCTGATGAAATTCCAATTTCAATCGTTTGTAGTTCCATGATCCCATATCATCACATAGCCTATACCATGTCAATGCATCTCCCTTCAAAGATAAAGGGAAGACCTTCTTCTTGATAACATCATCGGGCATACCTGCAAGCTTAAATAATCCACAAACTCCATCCACATATATTAGGTGCTCATCAGGATCTAATGTTCCATCTCCTGTAAAAGGATTAGCTAGCAGTTTTTCCAACATACCCGAAGGAATTTCAAAGTAGACATTTTCATTTTCAGTAGGTTCAGTAGGTTGAGGAGCAACTCTTTGCTCTACTGGTCGGGGTGAAGATACCCCGAACAAGCCCCTCAGAGGATTACTTTCCATAGTAACAAGTGACAGTAAATTTCAGCACACTATATAAATTTTTCCTTACCAAATTCCACCTACCAAAGCGCTTCACTCCCCGGCAACGGTGCCAGAAAAGAGTCTTGATGACCCACAAGTATAGGGGATCTATTGTAGTCCTTTTGATAAGTAAGAGTGTTGAACCCAACGAGGAGCAGAAGGAAATGATAAGCGGTTTTCAGCAAGGTATTCTCTGCAAGCACTGAAATTATAGGTAACAGATAGTTTTGTGATAAGCTAATTTGTAACGAGCAACAAGTAACAAAAGTAAATAAAGTGCAGCAAGGTGGCCCAATCCTTTTTGTAGCAAAGGACAAGCCTGGACAATTTCTTATATAAAGGAAAACGCTCCCAAGGACACATGGGAATTATCGTTAAGCTAGTTTTCATCACGTTCATATGATTCGCGTTCGGTACTTTGATAATTTGATATGTGGGTGGACCGGTGCTTGGGTGCTGTTCTTACTTGAAGAAGCATCCCACTTATGATTAACCCCTATTGCAAGCATCCGCAACTACAAAAGAAGTATTAAGGTAAACCTAACCATAGCATGAAACATGTGGATCCAAATCAGCCCCTTACGAAGCAACGCATAAACTAGGGTTTAAGCTTCTGTCACTCTAGCAACCCATCATCTACTTATTACTTCCCAATGCCTTCCTCTAGGCCCAAATAATGGTGAAGTGTCATGTAGTCGACGTTCACATAACACCACTAGAGGAGAGACAACATACATCTCATCAAAATATCGAACGAATACCAAATTCACATGACTACTAATAGCAAGACTTCTCCCATGTCCTCAGGAACAAACGTAACTACTCACAAAGCATATTCATGTTCATAATCAGAGGGGTATTAATATGCATAAAGGATCTGAACATATGATCTTCCACCAAATAAACCAACTAGCATCAACTACAAGGAGTAATCAATACTACTAGCAACCTACAGGTACCAATCCCAGACTTAGAGACAAGAATTGGATACAAGAGATGAACTAGGGTTTGAGAGGAGATGGTGCTGGTGAAGATGTTGATGGAGATTGGCCCTCTCCCGATGAGAGGAGCGTTGGTGATGACGATGGCGATGATTTCCCCCTCCCGGAGGGAAGTGTCCCCGGCAGAACAGCTCCGCCGGAGCCCTAGATCAGTTCTGCCAAGGTTCCACCTCGTGGCGGCGGAGTCTCGTCCCGAAAGCTTGCTTATAATTTTTCTTCGGACGAAAGACTTCATATAGCAGAAGATGGACACCGGAGGGCCAACAGGGGGCCCACGAGGTAGGGGGGCATGCCCAGGGGGTAGGGCGCGCCCCCACCCTCGTGGCCAGGGTGTGGCCCCCCTCTGGTATTTCTTCCGCTCAGTATTTTTTATTATTTCCAAAAACAACTTTCGTGGAGTTTCAGGACTTTTGGAGATGTGCAGAATAGGTCTCTAATATTTGCTCCTTTTCCAGCCCAGAATTCCAGCTGCCGGCATTCTCCCTCCTTATGTAAACCTTGTAAGATAAGAGAGAATAAGCATAAGTATTGTGACATAATGTGTAATAACAGCCCATAATGCAATAAATATCGATATAAAAGCATATGATGCAAAATGGATGTATCACACTTCACCATCACCATCACCATGCCGTCGTGCTGACGGAACTCATCTACTACCTCGACGTCTTATTGGATCAAGAAGGCGAGGAACGTAACCGAGCTGAATGTGTGGAGAACGCGGAGGTGCCGTGCGTTTGGTACTTGATCGGTTGAAGCGCGAAGAAGTTCGACTACATCAACCGTATTGTGAAATGCTTCCGCTTACGGTCTACAAGGGTACGTAGACACACTCTCCCCCTCGTTGCTATGCATCTCCATGGGTAGATCATTGCGTGTGCGTATAATTTTTTTTGTTTTCCATGCAACGATTCCCAACATTCTCCAGCCTACATCGGGGATGTAAAAACCACTCCTCCTGCCACTTCTTGTTGGTTTCAGAAAACTCACTTGCTTGTTACTCAGATCGGGGATGCTTGCAGATGATGGCTCAGCAACACTGGAGGGTCTCGCTCATGTTTGTATGAATTTTGACTTCGAAATATCACCTCCAAGGGTCGATAGCAAAAAAGACGTCGCAAAGGGTGATGAAGTAGAAAATTGAGAAGGTTGTGAAAGTAAGGTTCGAGGTGGTGCATTTGAAGGCAATAAAAATGGATAAGGCCGCGAAGAAAGGATGAACTAGGAACCCCAAACCGCAAGCAAGAAAAGGGACAAAATTGAACCGCTCATATGGCTCTGGCTTGGAAGGAGACTCCGCCAGGACGTCGACATTCTTCGCCATGATGATCGGAAATCAAGGAATGGCGACGGTGTTGAGGAAGATAGCCAGAGTCGACGAGGAGATCTAGCGCATCACTGGTGATGGTGGAAGGCATCCACTTGCCCTTCGTTGGCGAGGGAGACTTCCCCTTGGCCTTAGTAGTGGCGGTGCTCTTCCTAGTATTGAATGGCATGCCATCATTCATTAGGCATCAACCCATGGTGATGCGGTAGAGCTGTTGTGCGGTGGAGCGGTAGTGGAGCAGTGACGCGGCGAAGTACAAAGCACATCAACGAGAGGGCATCAACGCGAGGAAGAAGATGTGGAGGAGGCGAGAGCGTAAAGTCTCTCCCTCTCCACCCTTCCCTCTTTATAGGTGAATGGGAGGCGAGACGATGCCAGCTGATACGTCCATTTTGCATCATGCTTTTATATCGATATTTATTGCATTATGGGCTCTTATTACACATTATGCCACAATACTTATGCCTATTCTCTCTTATTTTACAAGGTTTACATAAAGAGGGAGAATGCCGGCAGCTGGAATTCTGGGCTGAAAAAGGAGCAAATATTAGAGACCTATTCTGCACATCTCCAAAAGTCCTGAAACTCCACGAAAGTTATTTTTGAAAATAATAAAAAATACTGAGCGAAGAAAATACCAGAGGGGGCCCACACCCTGGCCACGAGGGTGGGGGGCGCGCCCTACCCCCCTGGGCACGCCCCCTGCCTTGTGGGCCTCCTGGTGGCCCTCCGGTGCCCATCTTCTGCTATATGAAGTCTTTCGTCCGAGAAAAAATCATAAGCAAGCTTTCGGGACGAGACTCCGCCGCCATGAGGCGGAACCTTGGGGGAACCAATCTAGGGCTCCGGTGAAGCTGTTCTGCCGGGAAACTTCCCTCCGGGAGGGGGAAATCATCGTCATCGTCATCACCAACGCTCCTCTCATCGGGAGGGGGCCAATCTCCATCAACATCTTCACCAGCACCATCTCCTCTCAAAGCCTAGTTCATCTCTTGTATCCAATTCTTGTCTCTATGTCTGAGATTGGTACCTGTAGGTTACTAGTAGTGTTGATTAGTCCTTGTAGTTGATACTAGTTGGTTTATTTGGTGGAAGATCATATGTTCAAATCTTATATGCATATTAATACTCCTCTGATTATGAACATGAATATACTTTGTGAGTAGTTATGTTTGTTCCTGAGGATATGGGAGAAGTCTCACTACTAGAAAAACAGCTATAGCCAATATGGACACTAATGGCGCACTACACATGTGGTGCGCCATTACTAAATAGTAATGGCGCACCATGTGTAGGTGCGCCATTAGTAACCAAAACAGTAATGGCGTACCAGGTGAAAAGTGCACCATTACTAAGTTTGATCAAGGTTTGACCCAGTCATACACATAGTAATGGCGCACTTTGTATAGGTGCGCCATTACTAAGTTGACATAATAATGGCGCACCTTTACAAAGTGCGCCATAACTATGTGTATGACTGGGTCAAACCTTGGTCAAACTTAGTAATGGCGCACTTTGCACTTAGTAATGGCGCACCTATACAAAGTGCGCCATTACTAACTTTGACCAAGGTTTGACCAAGTCATACACATAGTAATGTCGCACTTTGTGAAGGTGCGCCATTACTAAATGCACCCCTTGGACCGCCTTTTCAGTTTTTAAAAAAATTAAAGAAAATGATAGAAATGTCAAAAAAATAAAAAAATAAGTTCCCTATGTGATATGTGGTCTAGTTGTTGGGAAAATTTACAAATATGAATTTCGACTTTATTTGCAAAATCCCTCTGGAATTTAGTAAAACGGGCATAACTTTTGCATACGAACTCGGATTAAAAAGTTTCTTATATGAAAAATCATCTACTCGAAAAGTTACATTCGAATTCATTGGGATCCTCGTTGAAGATTTTTAGAATCCCCAAAAACCTAACAGAATAAAAGATACGGGGCTTTTAAGATCTAGAGGGGGAAAATGAAAAAAAAACAAACTTAGTAATGGCGCACCATTTGCTAGGTGTGCCACTAGTAACAGAAAAAAATGGTTTCGAATTTTCTTTTGAAAAAAATGTTCAAAATATGATACGTAATATGAGCGGGAAGTTTGAAATATTTTTTCAAAATTTCATCACACTCATGAACATGAACAAAGTCCTAGACATCAACAAGGTTTAATAGGATTTATATGATAAATATATCAACAAGTGCCTGTTAAGTGAGCTGGTGCTGGGGTTGGATAGAACTAAGAAGTTAAGCGTGCTTGGGCTGGACTAGTGTGAGGATGGGTGACCTTCCGGGAAGTTTGACCATGGAGTGAGATTTGACTTGAGATTAAGCATATTGACCCGAGATTAAGCCATAGTGACCCGAGATTAAAAAAAAATTCTGAAAAAAAATTTGAATTTTTTTTTTGAAAAAACCAAGCACTGGTCCACCCACATATTAAATTATCAAAGTACCGAACACGAATCATATGAACGTGATGAAAACTAGCTTGACGATAATTCCCATGTGTCCTCGGGAGCGCTTTTCTCTATATAAGAGTTTGTCCAGGCTTGTCCTTTGCTACAAAAAGGATTGGGCCACCTTGCTGCACCTTATTTACTTTCATTACTTGTTACCCGTTACAAATTATCTTATCACAAAACTATCTGTTACCTATAATTTCAGTGCTTGCAGAGAATACCTTGCTGAAAACCGCTTGTCATATCGTTCCGCTCCTCGTTGGGTTGGACACTCTTACTTATCGAAAGGACTATGATAGATCCCCTACACTTGTGGGTCATCACCAGCCAATCCATGCCTCGCGGCAAGCAAATCTCTTCGTATCCAACTAACAGATCTTAATGCATGCGGGAATCTAGGGGCCTGCCGTAACTGCTCGGAGAAATTGAGGCACACATTGTCGACCGATGGGACCTAGCATATGTGGGGTCCACACCCACTCCTACACGACACTTTGACCCGATAGGTCAGGTTGGACACGTGGTCTAGCTTAACTAGCCGAATAGATCAGTCTGGTCTCATTGACAAGACTAGACTGGGAAAATTTACATGCATTGCACGGGAAAAAACCAAGCACTGGTCCACCCACATATTAAATTATCAAAGTACCGAACACGAATCATATGAACGTGATGAAAACTAGCTTGACGATAATTCCCATGTGTCCTCGGGAGCGCTTTTCTCTATATAAGAGTTTGTCCAGGCTTGTCCTTTGCTACAAAAAGGATTGGGCCACCTTGCTGCACCTTATTTACTTTCATTACTTGTTACCCGTTACAAATTATCTTATCACAAAACTATCTGTTACCTATAATTTCAGTGCTTGCAGAGAATACCTTGCTGAAAACCGCTTGTCATTTCCTTCTGCTCCTCGTTGGGTTGGACACTCTTACTTATCGAAAGGACTATGATAGATCCCCTACACTTGTGGGTCATCACCAGCCAATCCATGCCTCGCGGCAAGCAAATCTCTTCGTATCCAACTAACAGATCTTAATGCATGCGGGAATCTAGGGGCCTGCCGTAACTGCTCGGAGAAATTGAGGCACACATTGTCGACCGATGGGACCTAGCATATGTGGGGTCCACACCCACTCCTACACGACACTTTGACCCGATAGGTCAGGTTGGACACGTGGTCTAGCTTAACTAGCCGAATAGATCAGTCTGGTCTCATTGACAAGACTAGACTGGGAAAATTTACATGCATTGCACGGGAATTCGAACCACGAAGGTCGACTACGCGGGAAGTTTTCTCTATCAAGGTCAAAAAAAAGTTTTCTCTATTTCACGTCGTCTATCTCCATCAACAAATCACGACCGGAGTGGTTCGTCCGACTTCGGAAGTAGACCGACCATAGGAGCCCGACGGCGAACAATTGGTGTTAAGGAAGCTTCTAAGAACCGGTTTCAATCTCGGTGAGCGAGAAGACGATGTTGCAGTTCAGTGCTGGTCGGGATGTTGTCAAGCGTTGCTGACGGTGTTACAACCCAGGGGTGCCTCACCTTGATGGTTACCGGCCCAAGTGGGCCGGCCTGAAGCCCCCAAGGTCGGTTCTGCCCTGGTCCATTAGTCCGGCCCATAGGCCCTGTAGGAAAACACTTCGGAAGCCTTGCCGCTCAAGATAAGAAAGCCGGGTTTGTAGAGGACTAACTCCAGGACTGGGGTGTGTAATCCCAGGCCCCCGGATATCTTACATAAGTCAGGGCCGAGCTAGTCGATAGAACATTTTACAATCTCTTGGTTATCATGTACTTTGTACACCCCAATCACAATATACACGAGCAGAAGGGTTTTTACCTCTTCCATTGGGCCTAAACCTGCGTAAAATATTCTCATGTTTCCCTTCTGACCAAATTGCCATGCCGGGATACCCTACCAGGGATCTGCCAGAATTAGCTCAGACAATGATCATCATGTATTACGAAATGTATAAAAAGGCACAACAAAAAAACATAAAAACACAAAAAAAATCTGTTTTACAAAAGGCAAAACCCCAATAAAAATAGTTTTTGAAAGACCAGAAAAGCGGAAAGACCAACTGTTCTAGAGAAAACCACTCCCCTCAAACATGTTTCAAAAAAAGGAAAGAGTGAAAAACACGCGTAGCTGGGCCCAACCCAACAATTAGGAAAACACATAAGGCACTCACAATTTTTTGCCGGCCTAGCTAACCTTTATTTCCTCCTACGATGTTCAGCGATTTTTTATTCTCGGTTTTATTGGTTTCCTATCGGTTTAAGGTCAGTTTTCTTCATTATAAAATTAAGAAAATGAATTATGGAAAAACGGTTATCAGATTAAAATAAATTATATATAGATACAATTGCCCGCACATTTTGAAAAATTTCAAATCAAGTACTTTAAAATACATTTAATAGAAAAAAGTATTCACATATTTTCACAAAGTGCTTGTGTAATTTCAAAAACAATCAGGTATTTTAAAATTTGTTCACTTCTCTTTATTTTTCCAGAAATATCTGACTAATTTCAAAAACTAATTATGTATTTTTAAATGCATATATTACTAAAGCATATTCATGTCATTTAAAAAATGTATTAAAAATTTAATCATGCAATTTCAAGAAATTCATAAATTTTTTAAACATAAACTTGACAAAACTATATATTAATTAAAAGAAGGACATAACAAAATAAAAACTAATCTCGATGATTTCTTGGTTTTTTGCATTCACTTTTAAATTTTAATTTGCCTTATTATTTATATTTATATTTTGCTATTTTTATGTGCATTTTTCAAATATGTGAACAAGGTGCAAAATGTTTGCATAGTTAAAACAATGTTTCTGCAAGGTGCAAAATTGTTTGCATAGCTAAAAAATGTTTCAACATGTATTGAAAAAAACTTAACAGACATTTTAATAATATATTGAAAACATGTTTAGAAAATTGGTAAACATGTATGTGAAAATTATTTTATTGGTAAACAGATTTAACATTTTTCAAATGTTTGGTTATCATTTTTCTATATGTTTTGTGTAAACTATTTTTTGTAACATATTTATTTATAATAATTGATGTATAAGAAATAATAAAAAATAAATCAAAAGAATAAAAAATGTAAGAAAAAACAGTTGAAAAAAAGCAGTGGCCTGTGCCCTCCCGCTAGCTCGGCCAATCCATTTAGGCCTTGTTCGTTTAATCCTCCTCCCAAGGGGATTGGAGTGGATTGGAGAGGATTTTGACTTCTAGGGGATCTAATCCCCTCAAACCCCGCCATTCCCCTTCAAAAACCACCTCAACCGAACAAGGCCTTAGGGAGTCGTCTGACGGTAGCGCATGCTACGTCTCTCTTTAAGCGAGACACATCGCTGCCTGCTGGTCTTTGTAGCAAGTGTTTTCACATAAATCTATTGTTCTTCTTTACTTGCATTTTTCAAATCAAGAATCATTTGACTTTGATTAACAAAAAAATCATTGTGCATTCAAACAAATATTTATCCAGTGTTACAAAATTATTCCTGTAAGTTTTAAGAAATCATGATTCAACTGAAAATATTTGTGGCACATAAAAAATATTCACACATTTCGAAAATATGTTCCTACATTTTAAATAAATGATACAGTGTACAAAAATATTTCCCTAAATAATATGAATATTGATAGCATTCAAAAAGTCTCATAGCATTTGAAAAATGTTCACATATTTCAAAAAAATATTGGTGACATTTAATAAATATGTTTATATAGTGTATTTGTTTTATGTTATTCATAAAAAGTATTGGCAGAATTTAAAAAGGATCATGATACTCGAAATCTGTTCACGCGTTACCAAATTGTACGTTACATTTTGAAAAAAATGTTAAAAAATGTAAATATTTGCATAATTCTAAAAGATGTTTCATACCATTCAAAAATATGTACGTGACATTTAAAAAAACTTCGTGCACTACAAAAATATTTTTATACTTATTTGAGAACATTTCTTGATTTTTTAAATGTTATACAATGTACAAAAGTATTCACTTAGTTTATAAAAAATGTATCATGTCATTAAAATAAGTTATGTGTGTTTGAAATTCCAGCAAAAACTTTAAGAATACATATTAAAATGCAGATTTTTTCAACAATTTGGACATATTGTAAATTAGGTTGAAAAGGGTTTATTTCAGACTTTTAACAACCACATATACCATTGTTAAACATTGCTTTCCTAGTAGTGAGAAACATGCATGAGCTCATTATATACACCAAATGAAACAAGATGTCTAGATGAGCATACCAAATAAATAAATTGTATGTAAGCATAGCTGAATCAATGATATGTTATGTTTCGTTGGTGATTGTTTTCAATACAATGCATATATTGAATTTATTATTGTATCTTACTATAAGCGCATTTGCAAATGGTACAATTTATTGGTTCTAGAAAAAATATGCACACCTAATAATACACTGGAAATCACTATTAAAATATTAGTTGGGCATTACTCTTTATAACCTCTCACATGATATTTAATAAAAATAAACTATAAATGAACATATGCACATACATACAAATATATAGGTGTGCACTATGCAATTTTTCAATCATCACAACAAAATTAAGAGATAGTCATATACATTACAACTCACAATGAAGAACACTTGTTAACTATACCAACTAAATTATGTCATTAACTATAAAAACTAACATTAAAATTATAATCCTTAATATTATAGTAAATAGAAATAAAAATAAATAAGTATAAAAGTTTGGTGTAAAAATATCAATTTTATTTCACCCATATCTTCTTGTGACTATAATTGCATCTTATATATTTTTATTGCAGCAGTCCGAGCAATTAAACATTAACACAATTCAATTGAAAAGTGTAAAACATCAAACCTTTAGTTTCAGTGAAAGATCTGAAGTTGGTTGTCAGCGTAGAGATGTCAAGATCTGTCAAACCCTCTCTCTAAAGAATGAAAAGAAACAGGCCAGTAATTAATTCAACATACACTGTCCCAACATGATCAAAATTGGCAATTTAGTATTCATAATCAACCTGCAGAACCTGTTTGACATACCATGCCAGCACAACTGAAGCATCGGTACTCTCTGCAGCAATATGTGATGCCGTTCATTGGAAATTCATAGGTTATCTTTGATTGATACATACCTAAAAAAAGTTCTACACTTTTTTTTTTGCGGATAAAAAAAGGTCTACAAGTTATCGAAAGGAAAGACCATTACCGGCCAAAGCAGAGGAGGCATCAGGGGTATTTGTTCGCACGAAGCATTTGACTGTGCGCAGGGTGATGTAAGCTCCAAGACCGCCCAAAATGTACCACATATAAGACCATAATTCCACCAAGCCTGCTCCTATTGCCATGGCAAGTGCACACACATGCCATGACCCTCCCCCTCCCCCCTCCCCTTCCAGGCCTTCCAGCCCCTGGCCCCGAGTTCTTCCCGACCCCACCCATTCAGGCCTACCCGCGCCCGTCCCTGTCCCCACCCCCAGGCCTTCGTGCCCCCTGGCCTCACTAACGGTGGGTGAATAGGCAGTCAAAAGGACAATTGTGCTCGACCAAGCATGGCCATCCCCTTCCCATCGTGGCTGCCCATCCCCCCGAAGACAGCATGTCCCCTATGGAGAGCGTAGGTGGTCATCATGTGAATTTGAACAAAAAAAAATGAGATCATAAAAATGCAAACAATCCTCTTCGTCCCCCTACGTTGGCTCGTCTCAACCTCCCGAGTCCCCTCTTCGTCCACCTCGTCCACCGCCTCATCTCCCTCTTCCTCTCCCCCTCACCGTGTTCGCCCTCTTCCCGCTCCGATTCGACCCGGCGGCCTCCCCACTGGCCACCACCCTCTTTCCCCGCCACCACGTCCCCTGCCCTCAGTCGCTACGGAGATCACAATGCAGGAGCAGTTACGTACCTTGAATGACGCGGTCGGGCTCCGCGACCACCTGTGCCCTAGATCCGACGAAATTCCGCCGCGGGCTCTCCAAAACGAGAAGATGAGGGCGAGGGAGAGGGGTAGGGGGAGGGCTTTGGTAACTGGCGATGGATCGGAGCCTCTTCACTCGAGCAACTGGACCTCGCGTCGCTCGCGTTGCCTGCGCGATATGGGCCTAGCCCAGCTAGCACAAGTATAGAAGAGCTAGCGAGAGACCACTCATTTCGTTTTTTTGTATTTTGGGTCAATTTAATTTTAATTTGAAAAACATCACTAGCTCAAAAAATGATTTGGATTCAAAAAGTTTAGCGAATTTGAAATAAATTAGCGAATATGAAAAATGTTAATGAATTCAAAAGAAGTTCATGAATCAACACTACGTAGATGATTTAAAAAAACGCATATTAAAAAAATTATACCAGTTAAAAAAAATCTGGGAACATAAAAATGTCTGTGAATTCAAAAGATGTTTACATGAATTCAAATATTGTTCGTGAAACCAAAAATGTCCACAATTTCAAATACAGTTCATGAAATAAAAAAATCAAAAAATTTCATGAGTTTAAAACATGTTTGTAAATTTTCAAAATATTCACAACTTCAAAAAAATCACGAATTCTAAAAATATATTGAGTGTACAAAATGTTCATGAATATAAAAAATGTACGCGGAATGAAAAAATATTGATGAATTTAATTTTTTCAGGAAATCAAAAAATATTTATGAGTTTTCAAAGTTCATGAATTTAAAAAGGAAGAAAAAGGGAAACGGTAAAACAACTAGAAAAGGAGTAAAAAGAAAAGAAAAACAGATAAACCGAAGAAAAAGCCTTCTCGAACCTTCTGAAATGCGGACAGAAGGTTCCAGAAGATTCCTGAAACTGGTCAATAATTTCTCGAGTAGTTCGCTTCATCCCATTAGTGGGCCGGCTCGATAGAAGCGCATAGCGGGTGCTCAGGTGGATATGTATCGCATAGGCTAATGGTTCTTAGAATTGTCTTAGGGCTTGAGAGTGCGGAGGAGATTAATAGATCAATCCTGGTCTTAATCCCCAAGGTAAAGAACCCCAAAGTGCTTTCACGGTTTCGCCACATTAGCCTGTGCAATGTGTTTTACAAGCTAGTTTCAAGGTAATAGCAAATCGTCTCATGGTCGGCATACCACAAATTATTTCTGAAAAGTTGTCTACTTTTGTACCCGGTCGCTTGATCGCTGACAATATCATTATTGCCTATGAATGCTTACATTATATGAAGCGAAACAAAGCTCAGAAACATAGACACTATGCAAGTTGGATATGGTGAAGGTGTATGATTGGGTTGAATGTGCATATTTGAGAGAAATAATGTTAAATTTGGGCTTCGTAGAAAGCTCGGTGAATATCATTATGAGGATGGTAAACTCTATATCAGTTTAGTGGAGAGAAGTTGGAGGAGTTCAAACCATCTCGCGGAATCCATCAGGGAGATCCTATTTCAGCTTACATCTTTTTGCTTGCAGCAGAGGGCCTTCTATGCCTCTTAAAAACTAGTGTTTAGCCATCGAATCTCACATGAATTCAAGTGGCTTTAACGGCTCTGCCTGTGAACCAATTATTGTTCGCAGGTGACAACATATTGTTTTTTAAAGCGGATAAAGAGGGGGCTAAGGAAGTGTATCACTTATTGGAGTCCTATGCCAAGGCTTCTGGCCATAGGGTGAATAAAGAGAAGTCTTCTGCTTTCTTTAGCAAGGGTTGTCCAGGAAATGAAAGATGGATTGCCAAGAATGTGTTGCGAGTCCAGAATGAGAAACTGAGCGAGAACTATCTTGGTATGCCATCATATGTGAGAAATTCAAAAAAGGTGCCTTCAAGTATCTAAGGACCGGTTGCGGAGTAAAGTTCATGGATGGATGGTGAAAATTTTGTCATCTGCAGGGAAGGATGTTTTAATAAAACCGATAGCACAAGCAATTAATGGCTATTCAGTGTCGTGCTTCAAGTTGTCTCGTAGTCTCTTCGAACATTTAACATCAAATAATTCGGTCTTTTTCATGGGGCTGCAAGAAGGGACAGAGGAAACTGTCTTGAGTTTCTTGGGATACTATGAATATGCCATGCTACATGGGATGCCTCAGGTTTTGAGATTTTGAGATATTTAACTTGGCACTTCTTGCAAGGCAAACATCGAGAATTCTAGATAATCCTTCTTTCCTAGGTGCAAGATTATTGAAGGTTATATATTTTCCTGGATCTTCCCTTTTTGATGCACAAGTTGGAAGCCACCCTTCACAAGTTTGGAGGGCCACTATTGAGGGCAAGGACTTCTTAAACATGGGTTGATTAGGCAAATTGGAAACGGGTCTACACCACATACCTGGAACGATAATTGGCTACCCAGAAAGGAGATGATGAGAGTCATTGTCCCACTAAGTCAGAACCCACCCATGATGGTTTCAGAACTCATTGACAGTACCAATGCAAGATGGAATGCAGAGGCAATTAATCAAGGGTTTTTTTCGAACCGATGCCTCTGACATTCTACAAATTCCACTGTGCACGCAGAATATAGATGACTTTTGGTCATGGAATTTTGATAAGAAGGGTAGGTTCATAGTGAGATCTACTTATCGTATGAATGTTGCTACAAAGAAACGGCAGGAAGACTAGTTAGAAGAAAGGGCGGGATCATCGAATAACATCTCCATGGAAGATTCTTGGGTCCGGATGTGGAGAAGTTTGGTACCGGGGAAAAGTTGTGTGTTTTTTGGCGACTAGCTCACCAAACAATACCATAAGAGGATGTATGACATCACATGAACATATCATTGACTTGCACTTCTACGATTTGTGGCATGAATGATTCATGGCAACATTCCCTGATAGAAAGCACGATGGCACGATGTGTGGGCGCTGGTTGACCTAGAGCTCGTTGAATATATGATTGCTACAAAGGATCCTAGAAGAGTCGTGACTCTTTTGGACTTTGTCGGGCACCTCTCCTGGCTTGGGCCTGACCGCACCTAGTGTTGATTCTGTGCTGCATGAGCATGCACCGGTTGACCATTAGGTTCAAGGTGGGACCCGCTTCCTTATTTCTTTCTTGTGATTAACACCACGTCTTTTTTTCTTGTGGGGTCTTTTTCGGAAAAAAAAACCCTTCTAATCTATTCATCTTTAATCATGAAAGTACAACGAACACTAGAGATAATAAAAATTGCATCCAGATTCGTAGACCACCTAGCAACGACTACAAGCATTAAAGCGAGCCGAAGACGCGTCCCCATCACCGTCCCTCCCTCGCTGGAGCCGAGCACACCTTGTTGTAGTAGACAGTCGAGAAGTCGTCGTGCTAAGACTCCATAGGACTAACGCACCAGAACAGCAACCGCCGCCATGAAGAGAAGTTTATATCAGAAGGATCCAACCTGAAGACACAAGAACAAAAAATGAACAAAGACCGGATTTGAGTAGATCCACCAAACACAACCACTAACCGAATCTCACGAGATTCGCCGGTGACACACCTCCACACGCACTCCAACGATGCTTGACGCACCATTAGAACTGGGCTAGGCGAGGAGAACCTTATTCCATTTTCAAGAAGCCGTCGTCATCTCGTCTTTCTCAGCAGGACACAAACGCAAAAAAAAAAAAAAAAAACTCAAAGAAGCACATAAAAACGGAGCCCTCTCGACAGCAAGGGTCGGGATCCATCGCGCACCCATGACCCTAAAGCCACAGGAGGCATGATAGATCGACGACGTTGCCGACAGGAGGCAGATCGAAACCCTAGCCGTCTTTCCTCGAATGAGAGACGCAGGGACGAGAGACAGCAGATTCGTTTGTACCTTTCCTCCTTCTATCTTGTGGTTAGGGAATCATGCATGGGGTGCATGCATGATCCTTCAGCATACATGCATAGCTGTACGTAGGTACTTGTACCTGTAATATGCACACGTACACACATACAAACATGTACTAGTTATTTGATTTCCGGTCGCATCTTAACTCATGGCTTGAATAAATCTTCTGTATATCTCTGAAATATATCTGCTTATAATTCTTGTCACGTAGAGGACATGTAATTTAATTCTTGTCTTGTAAAATATTCTGCAGTTACATATGAAATAAAAATAAGTGAAATATTTTTTCTGGAAAACAAGATAAATTATTAAATAGTTTTGAATAGAAATCACCTGAAAATATGCAGGATTGTAATATATTTGATCGTATTTGTAGAGGCCATGTCCACATCATTATTGTTGGCCGGCTGCCTTGGCCGCGCAGATGGCAAGGTGGCGGCGGGTGGAGGCTGCTGGACGCCGCGGGGGCGCCCATTCAGATCTGACGCCTTCGTCTCCAACGCTTGGGTCCCTTTTTTGATCCGGCCGTCCCAGGCTGCCGGCGCCACGTTTGAAGCTGGGGCTGGGGTGGTGTAGTGCCATGAGAAAACCAGGCCGGTTGCGGGCGCCATCCCCTACCTATAGGCGTGGTCAAGCCCCACCCTCCCCCCCCCTCGCCCCGCCCTCCCCCTTTCTTCCTTCCTCCCCTGCTCGTAACTGGGTGCCGGGTGAAAGGCCGGTTGCACACGCCAAACGGCGTCGCCTTCATGAAGGTTCCAAAGCGGTACATGTCACGTGGCATGGATGCATTGTTGCCCCCCCCCCCCCCCCCCCTCCCCCTCCCCCCAAGGAAATTGAGAGTCCATTTTCAGCACAAACAGTTTTCTGAAGAAACGCACTAGTCACCACCCCAACCCGTGGGCTACTCCAGATTGAATGTACTCTCAGCGCCAAAACTGAGTATTGCAAGCAAGTTTGATTATCATTTGCCCAGCGTCATTTTTCAGTACCATGTCTCACAAAAATCGCTTTTTCTGCTCCAGACATTAGTTACAACACTTACATGTGGAGTTTTGGCTCTAGGGAGCATATGCTCCCTGTTGAACGGTAAATTAAAATTAAATAGTAAGTACATCTTTAAAATTCTGAGTTTTTTTAAGATCTTCTTGTTAGTGTAACAAGCTTGGTTGCCAATGAAACGGGATAACAGTGCTTCACCGATGAAAAAGGCAAAATTAAATGTAACATTTGGAGGTGCCATTTGTCGTTCGACTTGTTTTTTTCTGCACATGTCAAAATGCGTAAGTTTTCCCCATAAAAATTTACAAGTAGCATTTGGGTGTGACAATGAACAGATCTATTTTTTTCAAAAAAGTTTTGACCTTGGCAAAATACATTTTGGGTGCTTAGGAGCATATACTCCCTAGAGCCAAAAGCAATATCCGCTATAATTACAACTGGGATTGACATATCTTTTAGCGTGTCAAAATTGTCAAACTTAGGGGTAAAACTTGGAATTTGTGCACTCTGTATGAGTATGATCTTTAAGAAAATCATATTAGCTACGAAGTGTTTACGTGACAAAATGAACAAAATTCATGGTAAATTTGATGGTACTTGTTTTTTAAAAGAGGCTGGCGCCCGGCTTTAAATTAATAAAGCTCTTACAACCAACGCAACACAGAAAATCAAAGGAAAATAATCTCCAGCAAGATACATGGGTGCCCAGGAGCAGCAACAAAGCTCAAAAAATAAAAAAGGACAAAATGAACAAAATTTGATGGTACTTCATGTTAAATAAAAAGATACCTATTACTTGTTTGAGGATAACGATGTATAGTCAAACGAGGCAAACTATATATAGCGAATATAGAAACCAAAAAAAGAAGCCAACTCACGTTATGTGAGGATAACAATACTCAGTCTTAACTCTGAAGGGAAGCACTCCACATCAGCTTGTAAATTTATAGGGAAACAAGTAATGGCACCTGGGTCGTGGTGGGGGCGAGGAGGGAACAAGTAACGGCACCTGGGTCATGGTGGCGTGGGGCGGCGTGGCCTGGTGCGGACGGACGGCGTATGCCCGACGATCTTCTCCCAAAAATCAGGTCAAGGACGGCGTGATCAGCGCATAATTTCCTGTAGTATAAGTTCCGTACGCCGCTGTCCTTATCTGCTCAATATTTATAGGGAAACAAAAATATAATACTTTTGGGAAGATTTTCTTTTGAGGCAACTTTTGGGAAGATATTGAATTGGACATAGGGACTGGACCGCCAAAGCAACCAAAATTACAAGTAAACCCCACTTTGTACCATGAAAGCAGATTTTGTGACGTCTGAATAATAAAGCTTGCATGTTTGCCTCAAAAAGAAAAAAATGAAAGCAGATTTTACAACACACCCCACCACCGCAGCCACCCGCAACCACCGATTAGGACCAGATTTCGCCAAACCGAAGTGGGCCGCCGCCGCCGCTGCTCATCCTACCACGCCACGCTTTTGGTTTTGGTTTCTTTTGTTTCCAATTACTATATATATCATTGAATTGTTGTTATTGAATGTTGAACATCGAAGAAAATTGTCTTAGTGAAACAAAGAGAAGCGGAGGTTGAGGGGCGGACAAGTAGGAGAAAATTTGAGTGTTAGCCTTAGATGGAAGCTATCGATTAAGTGGTAGTTGGACCTGCACTCCAAGTTGATATATAGCCATCGGAGGATAGATCTCTAACAGGCATAGCACCGTAAAAGAACTATGTGAGATCGATCATTACATGCAAATAGCTTCCTCTATTTTTTTTGTCCTGTGTGTACTTCATAACTAGTTCAAATAATCAAATTGGTGAATATACATGTACATGACTGCCTTGGACTTTAGTTTCCAAACGGACTGAATTGACAGTTTGATTGGTGGAAGGAGCTTGTGATATTTTGAGACAAATATCAACCATTGTTCAATCTGAGTGTAAAAAAGAACCTTAACAATCATAATAATTTGGATGATTGACTTGGAGGCTCTGAGGGTGCCTCCAGTTAATTGATATAAGAAAGATTTTGAAGCACCAAACATTTAAAAAAATAGTTTAGGAGCAAATCATAGTTATTACTATACTTACCAGGGGAATTGACTCTGTTGGAAAAGGCGCCTAGGAGGCGTTTAGGCACGCCTAGGCGCTAGGCAATGGCTAAAGGCATCGCCTAGGGCATAAATGGAGGTCTAGGCAGGGCGAGTAAGGAATTTCCTACCCAAGCAAGAAATCATGCCACATACTTCACTGATATGCAAAACGGGATATATTCCAATGACAATAGACGGTGATTAACTTATTTATATGCCCTAAACTAATATCAACACCCATATAAATAATCACAAATACACTACGAGTAAAAACTATATTACCGCCTAGGGCTCTTAGGCACCGCCTAGGCACTAGGCGAAGGCCAACCGCCTCACTTACGCCTACCGCTTTTTCCAACCTTGGGAATTGACATATCTTTTCTGCTTGTTAGAAGATGATTTTGAAGTTTTTGCGTAGATTTTTTTAGACGGGTTTTTTGTGTAGATATATGTAATACCATTAAAACATTAAAACATGTCTGAATGCTATAATCGAATGAAATTGTCATAAAGTGACTAGCTCAATCCTTGCCTGGGTGGGCAAATAACAACATGGACAAAAGAGGGATGAATCCCCATTGTAGATTCACACATTGAAAAATTGCAAGATGTTTGTTTGACACATCTAATGTTGTAAGGAAAGACTTTCAGCTAAAATAGGAAGATGATACATGGCACTGGAACTCGGCCGAAAGAAAACTCTCTAGATGCAAACTGCAAAATCCGATACCGGAGATATGGTCATTACCGAGTAGTTCTTTTGTTGCATTTCTGTATGTCCCATGACGGCGGTCGTAGATATATAGTTCTGCGTTTCTGCTCCGGTGCTCCCCCTCGAGGCTGAACGCGAGTGGGAAAAACACAAGGACGGTCCAGATGCGTCGATGGCGGTTCGTAACTAGGGGCACGATGGTCATTTCAGGTGGGTGTAGAGCGCGCGTAGACCAGTCGTAGAGCCCTGTATGAGCCCGCGCCGGCCCGTGTACTATTGTACGCCGGGCGTGTACGTGTATTATACGCTGGCGGTTGCGTTTCCCCGCGGACGTGCGCGTGCACGTGTGCGTGGATAGTTTCCAAAAAAAGGCCCCTAGTATAAGAGGAGGCGAACGGGCATCGGCCGCATCGCCCACCCCATTTCCCCCAAATCGCCTCCCTCTCCCTCCTCTCTGCTCTGCCTCATCGTCTCCCTCACCTGCCACCCCACCTGCTCGCTCACCACCGCCGCCTCCCTCTCTTCTCCTGCTTGCTTCTGGCTCGGATGGAGCAAGGCCGTGGCGAAGCCGCCGTCGCGGGTGGAGATCTGCAGAAGACGGGCGCGGAGACCGTGGCAGATGCCGTGCAGACCCTCGTCGGCGGTGCGGGTGCAGGAGGTGTTGCATCCCCACGCGCTGGATCGGCCGCTGCGGCGGCGGATGTGGAGGAGAAGAAGGTGGCCGTGGCGGACTTCGCCGTGCCGGAGCTTGGCATGACGGCGTCGAGCGGCCCGTCTCATGGACCTGCAGAGGCCGGCGGCGAGCACGTGGACCTGCAGGTAATCCTTGCCAGTAGTCCCCTCTGTTTCTAGTTACCCCCATTAAGCAGTAGATTTAGGTGTTAGGGTTTTTTTGTTGTTGCTAGTTGCTGCATCGATCCCCTTCTGATAATTAATTAGGGTTTTTAGATGTTTGATTGATTGATTTATAGTGAAAGGTTAAGTTTGGACTCTGTGATTGAATCATCCAGTAGATCTACTAGTTAGGGTTTTTTAGTTAGATGTTTAGTTGGGTTTTTTTGTATTGGATTCAATTATAGCCACTGATATGTGGAATCTATGATTGAATCATCTAGTAGATGTAGTAGTTAGGGTTTTTTTTGCATTGGATTAATTTATAGGCAGTTATATGTAGAATCTGTGATTGAATCATCTAGTGGATGTAGTGGTTAGGGTTTTTTAATTATATGTTTAGTTAGGTTATTTATATTAGAATCTGGATTGCCGCATGTGCTCAGATTCTATTCTGTGCTGTATATGTTGTTAGATTTGTTGTGCATATTCCCTCAGTGGGCCACGGCAGGGGCTGAGCAGCCACCCAGTGTATCTATTAAAGTTGATATTGTACAAATGAGGTTAAAATCCTACTTCCTTCATTTGAAGTGTATCAATTAATTGTTGAAATGAACACCAGTATGTTTATAACTAGTGCGCAATTTCAAAATAGTTAGGAGCTTCACTTCATTATCCATAAACTAAAATTGTAGGTAGGTTTTATTTTTGATCTGTAGGATTGCTGTACTTATAAAGTAAACTATAAGTAGATTTGCTAGACATGCAACTATGCCAGATGACCAAGTCATATTAAATTTATGTTGCATAACTCCATGCATGAATGTCATATGAAATAGTTTCACACCTAGCATCAAAAATTGCACAAAGATTTCCTTTCCTGAAGCTCATGGCATTACAATATACTATCCAATATAAGGTTCAGATTATAGGGCAGCTGATGCACCACTATGTACATTACATGAGCTAGATGAAGTAAATGCAATTACTTGTTGTCAACCAATGTACTACCTCCATTAATTGGCAGACCTGAGCACTCACAAGATTATTGTTGGTGCCCAGTCTGGCATTATAGTTTGAAGGACCACAGTCAGCATGATCTCCAATTTTAGTTTGACCAAGCTATCATTGTAGAATGCTTGACCTTTGGATAATTTTAGGTCAAAGTAACATTTTAGGTTATTAGAAGCACATTGCAGATTGCTTGACCTTTGCATACTATGTTATATGTAGTTAGTAGTATAATTGAATTAATTACTTATATTGCAGAATGAGGAAGCTGCTGGCAACAAGAGGAAGCTGGACATCGCTGGGTTCAACGACCCGTCTGATTCTGACGACGACGAGGAGGTAACCCCAAGCTGTTTTTTGTCTGTTTATTAATCTGTGTGAGATGTTGTTCGTTGATGATGCCCTATATGAATGCCTCTAAATTGGAATGTTATGTAGTTTATTCATTGATATCATAAAGTTGTGTTGTTTGGTCATTAATTAGCTCTAAATGGCATATTTGTGGTCTTTGATCATGAAACCATATCTGAATGCATATAAATGGAAATATTGTGTTGTTTGTCCATTAAATTATTCTAAAATGGAAAGTTTTGTTATACTTTCAATTAATTCCTCTGAAAGTTGTGTTCTTTGTGCATTAATTAGCTGTAAATGGGATATGTGTGATGTTTTTTCATGAAACCATATATGAATGCATATAAATGGAACTATTCTGTTGTTTGTCCATTAAATTCTTCTAAATGGAACTATTCTGTTGTTTGTGCATTAATTAGCTGTAAATGGGCTATTATGTTTGTTTGTTCATTAAATTCCAGTAAATGGCAATTATCTGATGTTTGTTAATTACATTACTCTAAATGGGAAGTATGTATTTATGCAAATCATTTGTATGTGCAGTACAACTCTGGAGATGAGGTGGAAGAGTGGAACCACAAGTACTTCATTGAGCATGAAGCCAACAAGATCAGGGAGAAGGGGAAGGCGGTGTACTACAAGTGGGGCAAGTTCAGGTGCCCATACTGCACCACTAAGCCAATTCCCAAGGATGGGCTGTATGAGCACCTTATGTCGCATGCACGCGGTTTAAAGACGAGTGGGAGCGACGTGAAGATCAGGGCAGAGCATGCAGCCCTCCTGAAGGCTATGGGTCCCATCTAGTCACCCTCTGTGAAGCTGGTAGTGGTACTAATCATCAGTATAGTTGATGATGTTTAACTTTTGCGCTAGTATGGTTGCGAACTGTGAATCTGGAAGGTGGGAAGTGTTTGTGAACTGTTAAGTAGTATGGCAGACTCTTAAGTAGTATGCACCTAGTATGACAGAGACTTAATTAATCTAGTATGTCTCTGAAGTATATCAACTATCTAGATGCAGGCCAGCTATGCTTTGTTGCAGTGTTTATATTCTGATGCTGCAATGATCACAGTAGGTGCTTCAATGTTGCTTGACTGATGAGACATGCTGCATACAGTGGGCATGTGCTTAGTAATGGTGTGTGCAAATAACAAGCCTTATCTACATAGGATAGATAGTGAAAACATGGACTTGAGGTTTTCATAAGTTAGCATGATCGAATCTTCCATTACAAATATATTATATAATTTAGAAAATGTTGAAAATCATTTTTTGTCAATGTTCTTAAGTTAGCATGATTGAATATTCCATTTCAAATATATTATAAAAATTATAAAATGTTGAAAATCCTTTTTTATCAAGGTTCATAAGTGAGCATGATTGAATATTCCATTTCAAACATATTTTTAAAATTCGAAATTGTTGAAAATCCTTTTTTGTCAATGTTCATAAATGAGCATGATTGAATATTCCGTTTCAAATATATTTTTAAAATTAGAAAGGTTGTTTGCCAAGCATGGAAGAAAACAAAAAAAAGTATAATACATATTATCGAGAATGCAGAAGAAGGAAAGAGATGTAGGTTAGATGCTTTACCATCACTTTTACCGAGAGTAACTCTCGGAAAATATGTCCCCCTAGATCTAGGTTAGACTTTTACAGAGAGTAACTCTCAGAAAGGTGAATATTACCGAGAGCCGATAGCCGACCCTCGGTAACCACTGCTCTAATTTTTCCCTTCTCTTTTTGTTTTTGTTGGGCACTATCTTTTTTGTATCTCATATTCCATATGTTTTTACGACCAAAGTTTGGAAATTCCATGACTTTTGATGAAATTTTTCGAAAAAAGACTTTTGATGCACTCATACATATATATATATATATATATATATATATATATATGCTTTTTGGGTTAGATTTGTTCAAAACTCAACTTTAAAGAGTGTACAATAAAAAACATGGGAAGAAGCAGTTGTTGACCGTGCCCTAGCTACCCCCTCTCTCGGTGCCGGTCAACTTCCTAGACCACAGGGGCCACCGGATGGGTGCCGGTTAACAATCCTAGTTAGCCTAAATTACTAGTTGTAATGGAAATGTGTGCATTGCCATGATGTTTACGTATTTCATTTCTTATATATATTTCAAATATTTGAAAATCAAATCTATTTTTCCTCTTTCATTAATTCTGACAGTTTTACAATTCAAATTATGCAAGATAATACATTCTCTTTCATTTCACTTGTTAATTAAAATATTTCTTTTTAGTTTTATCTTTAAAATAATTTTGAATCACATATATATTTTTCTGTATTATTTGTTCTGTCAGTTCGAAAATTGATGAATGTGCGAAAAATTGTTGTGTTATATTCTTTTATGAGGTGATTTGAAGAACAGCAAATAATGGTGACAAATGCAAAAAGTGAAATATGACAAAAAAAAGCCAGCCTACTAGCTGCATACTACACAAATCAACGGCCAGCATACGACTAGCAACCCAATCATTTAATGGGCCAGGATGCAGGCCCGCCAGATTGTGATAATAGGCAGCTAGTAGGCTCCACTGGGCAGGGACGGACAGGGTTAGGCAATGTGCTGCCCGCTTTAGAAAGGAACTTGAAAAGGGAAGCTCAGCCCGGTATATAAACCGGTGCGAGCTCCCCTCGCTTGGCGAGGTGGGACTAAACTCCCAGCACCGCTGGGATGTGCCCGGCGCGACGCTTGCTTGGGCCTAATTCGGGTGGGCCGTCCCAGGCCAGCCTCACCCGCGCGCAGATTATTACCACATTTAAAACCGAGCTGCTTCAATGTGTTATATTTCACTTATTCAATGTGTACGAAAAATTAATGTCTTATATTTCACTTATTCAATCAAATATTTATTTTCTTTTTATATGTAGAATAATTTAAAATCTAATATATTTTACTCTTTCAGTTATTCTCACACTATTAAAATTCAAAAAAATGCAATATAATATGTTTCATCTTTATTATAATATATTTTTTCTGTTTTCTATTTCAAAAAAGGTATATCAAATATTTTTTTCTATGTTATTTCTTCTTAGAGTTTTAAAATTGAAGTATATGTTTTGTATTTTATTTCTTATTATAGTTATAAAAATCAAAATTCCATGAATGTATGTTGTCTTCTGTTTCACTTCTTAAATACAATTTTCATTCTATTTTGAAAATCCATTTGGTTGACTCTAGAAAAACAACGTCCTTCGGGCTCCCCCTCCGGCAGACCAGAATGATGGTGATTGCACATGTGCTATGTGCTGGCCTGCATGAAATGACACCAAAGTTTGGCACCATGTGTGGATGCCCAATGTAGGCCCCCATGCAACATCTGGGCCATTCCGGACACCGAACGAACATTGCGTCACGTCCGGGCAGCGTTTCGGGTTCTTTTCGCCGGCAAAATCCTAGTAAATGCATCGAGTGTCGGAAATCGATGAGAATTGGCATGCATGATGTCCATGGTCATCCCATTGTGTGAAAACAATTTGGGGCCATTTGGTTGAGTCCAGAAAAACAACGTCCTTCGGGCTCCCCCTCCGGCAGACCCGAATGATGGTGATTGCACATGTGCTATGTGCTGGCCTGCATGAAATGACACCAAACTTTGGCACCATGTGAGGATGCCCAATGTAGGCCCCCATGCAACATGTGAGCCATCCTGACACCGAACGAACGTTGCGTCACGTCCGGGCAGCGTTTCGGGTTCTTTTCGCCGGCAAAATCCTAGTAAATGCATCGAGTGTCGGAAATCGATGAGAATTGGCATGCATGATGTCCATGGTCATCCCATTGTGTGAAAAAAATTTGGGGCCATTTGGTTGAGTCCAGAAAAACAACGTCCTTCGGGCTCCCCCTACGGCAGACCCGAATGATGGTGATTGCACATGTGCTATGTGCTGGCCTGCATGAAATGACACCAAACTTTGGCACCATGTGAGGATGCCCAATGTAGGCCCCCATGCAACATGTGAGCCATCCTGACACCGAACGAACGTTGCGTCACGTCCGGGCAGCGTTTCGGGTTCTTTTCGCCGGCAAAATCCTAGTAAATGCATCGAGTGTCGGAAATCGATGAGAACTGGCATGCATGATGTCCATGGTCATCCCATTGTGTGAAAAAAATTGGGGCCATTTGGTTGAGTCCAGAAAAACAACGTCCTTCGGGCTCCCCCTCTGGCAGACCCGAATGATGGTGATTGCACATGTGCTATGTGCTGGCCTGCATGAAATGACACCAAACTTTGGCACCATGTGAGGATGCCCAATGTAGGCCCCCATGCAACATGTGAGCCATTCCTGACACCGAACGAACGTTGCGTCACGTCCGGGCAGCGTTTCGGGTTCTTTTCGCCGGCAAAATCCTAGTAAATGCATCGAGTGTCGGAAATCGATGAGAATTGGCATGCATGATGTCCATGGTCATCCCATTGTGTGAAAAAAATTTGGGGCCATTTGGTTGAGTTGAAATAATTATTTGATATCAAAATTTTCTAATATGAAAAAGAAAAGAAAAAAGTACATGAAACGAGCCCCTCGTCGCTCAAAGAGAGGAGCAGCTGCGATTTGTTACACAATTCCCGGATCGGAATCTACAAAAAAACTCGAGCGTGGGAAGCCTATCCCTTTAATTTAGGAGCACGTACTGCCTCTCCTCAACCAAGGAAGGCAAAGATCACGGGCGTTCTTTCCCTGGTGGTTACGACGACCTAGGAGATCCTCCTCCTCCTATATAGTCTCGGCATCGTCTTTCATGTCGTCTACGACGGCTCCTACCGCCGAGTCGACGACAGCTGCGTCCCTAGCATCGGCCCAACCCCAGCAAGATCGTCGAGAACATCCAGATCGTCAGCGCGTGCTGGCCGTCGTGGACGAACTGCGTCCACGTTACAACGCCGACAACTTCCATCTTCATCGAGCGATCCAGTATGTTGGCAACCGTACCGCATCCATGATGCTTTTCTTTGTGCGTGTGTTAGATTCGATAGGACTAAGATTAATTAGCGCATAATCTTCGCATTACATCTGTTGGAGTAGATGTTTTTTGTTTGTGCGTGTATTAGATTAGATAGGCCTATGACACTAGATTTGTTTGTGCGTGTATTAGATTAGATAGCCCTACGATTGCAAATTAGTTTCTGCATGTTGTTTGTTGTCTTTCACTTGTAGGTTGGATTGATGAATAAACAACAATTTTTAATCAGTGTTAGTTATAGCATAGTCACTTTAAGTTATAGCAATGCCCTAAGACATGCATGTTGCAACTATGAGACGCCGACTAATATTGTATGTGTTGCACGTTTGTTTGATGCATGTTCCAGTATGCATAATTTCGTTTTTTTCTTTTCGATTTACTGTTAATTAGGCACTGTCACCGATTCTTATATCTATTTGTACAGTACCATATGAAAATAAATGATTAGATAAATTATGTTGCTTTTTATTATGAAACTAATTGGTTAAATAAGTACTTGTTAAACTGTCATTTTATGTGCTGCACGTGTCTCTGCTGAATGTTTCAGTATGAATAAATTATGTTGTATAGTTTTCTATCTACTGTGGGATAGTGTATTCCATTATTATGTTTTATGCAACAATATGTTAGGAAAAAAGTTGATTACATAATTTATGGTACTATAACCAAGTATATTTTTTAACAGGATGGATGAACTCAACGGAGAAATTGTTTGCGCCGTAGAAAAATGGTGCAAACTTATTGCCGGTCTATCTTCCGGTCAACGGGCCGCACTTGCCGAAACACCACTCCGTAGCATGCTTCAGATACCTTCGCTGAAGATGCGTACACTGTTGATCCGGTACATGGTTGAGATTTTTGATCCTAGCAAGGGCAGATTCATTGTACAAGACTTGGTTGGCGAAGTGTCTCTCGGTGCCGTGGATGTTGAGTGCATCTTGGCCTTGGAGAACCACGGACTGTCGGCAGAAGGTATTCTCGGTGAGGAAGGTGAGGATGTTAAAGATCGAGTGCCGCCTCAATTCCTGAGCAAGACCACAGGTAACATAGTCATCGATGATCTGATTGTGGACATCACAAAAAATAAATCTGCCGACGACGATTTCCTTCGGAGAGTTGTCCTCGTGTTGCTTGGAACAGTTCTTGCTCCCATGTCGAGCAAGACTGTACCAAAGCAATATTACGCATTGGTGGACGATGTGAAGCGTATATCCAAGATTAATTGGAATGCATTCACCCTCCGGGTTCTGCTGGACTGCCTTCGCAACGTGAGGAAAGGCAAACACCTCCGCCAATGGCCGAGAGGGAACTTAGCTCTCCTGCAGGTACACCTTTCAGACTTGTACCATTGCAAAAAAATATGATTGCTAATTTACCTGCTGTATAGTACTAATTGTAATTTTTCATATTCATGCAGTACCTGTACTGGGAGAAGGTTCAGCCTCTGGAAGGTGAATGCGCATTCAATCCTAGCTTGTCCATGGAACCTCTAATGAGGAATTGGACTGAAGCTGCAGCCTCAAGGAGAGACAAGTTTGATTATGACCACGGCCGTGGCCGTGGTAACATCAAGGTAATTCATTACGTTGGGTACTTCTTAAATCTTTTATATAACATAATTAGTTGTATTAATATTTTTATTGATCACATATACTTGTATTTCACATGCAGATTGAAGACAACATAACCAAGGAGTATAGGGCGCAGGAGCGCAAAGTACCCGAACCAGAAAAGCCAAAAATGAAGCCCGCCGTTGGTGCGGCAAAGAAGTCCAAGTTAGCCTCAAACGCGGACGAGATGATGAACCTCATCATGAAGCGGTGTATGGATTACATACGCAGCCAAATGAAGGAAATACCGGAACAAGTAGCCGAGGTGACACACCCTTAATTCTATGTTTACAACATTTTTGAAGTTGCAAAACCGTGCCGACATTAATTAATATTTTTTATGTAATGCAGAGATTGTTAGAGAAGTTGAACCAAAATGGTGTGATGTACAAGCCAGCGGCTGCTGCGGCTTCCGGCAACAACGATGCCGACCTAGAAGTGGATTCCTTTGAGAATGGTCCGCCAGAAAAAAAAGAATTCGTGTACAAGGATGACTCTGACGGTCTAGAGCCGGTGATTGATTTGACACAGCCTGACGAGCCTGTTGTAAACCAGAACAACGATGATGAGGAAGTATGTTTTCATTTATTTGTCTTCATTTATCTCAATTATGCATCTTCATTTTCGTTAACTGAACCTATCACATTATTTCTTTGTTAACTAGAAAACACCTGCCAAGTTAAATGTTGACAAGACAACGAAGCCTACTGATGAGTGCGGCGCAACACCGGAGAACCCTTGGATTGTAGGTAATTCTCCTCGAGCAGAATCGTCCGACATTGACATTTCTGCAAGTTCTATCGACAGGATGGTGGGTAAGAGCAAGGGGAAAAAGTCTGCAGCAACCGCAAAAGAAGACGATGTTATATCCGGGAAGCGCCGACGGACTGTTCCCAAGAAATTTGAATCCCCCTTTAAACTTGACAAGCCCGGCAAGCGAAGCGCTCGCGGTACTAAGCCATCCGGCAACACTACCGCAACTAGAGGTACCGTTAGTAGCTATCTTAGTGCTTAATTTACTACCATTTCATGTACTCACCGTTCGTGACGTTCGTAATTTATCATGCAGCTCTGTTTAGTGACAATGACATGGAAGGCTCTGTTAAGGACGATTTGACACCGGAACTCATCGATGCTGCTGTTGCGTTTGTGGAGGCAGCTGCTCGGTCTGAGAAGAATATGACAAAAAGAGTTTACTACAATGAACGTGGCACCTCTGTGACTGTGGAGAGTATACGACCGGTACTTGAGCATACATGGCTGGCGGATGACGTAAGATCTATTACCATGTCCTGCTATTTAAGTGCATAATCTAGGTGTCACCTATGAAAATAAAATGTTCTATTATTTTACGCAGATTATCGATGCTTATCAGACACATTTGGCTCTGCGCGTTGGTCATGATCGGCACCTCTGTCCAGCCTGGAGGTCCAAATACCTTGTTGATCGTGCTAAGGCACGAGACAACCCTAAACCGTCGAAATACAACATGGATAGTGCGCTGAGCAGAGCTGGAGCAGTACGTAGGGTTCTGGACGAGTATACCGTCCGTGATAAGGTACGATATGTTCTTACTAGTTCATTAACACTCATTTCAACAAGCATAATTGCATCTGATTACAAATGTGTTCCACATTTTAGTCGTTTATCCCGTTGAACGTCGGCAATACACACTGGATCACCGTGGTGATGCACAACCTCAAGAAAGAATTCCGAGTTTTTGATTCGCTCTATCCTCTCGAGTTCTCTCTCGACACTGTGAAAGCACTGGTACTCTCCCCAACATTGAGCATTCTTCATATGAAATGTCATATGGTTTCTCACTACTACTTTCTTTCAAATAGCGACTAGCAATAGCAATTGATATGGAAGAGGCAAACCGTATTACACCTGGCAAATATCCAGACGTCACTAAGTGGCCTATCATACCTCAGATCGACATGCCACTACAAGAGGACGGGTGAGTTATGGTTCATCATTTTCTACTTACGAAAGACATGTTCGTGTGCACGGTGACTAATGTTTGCATATATATTAGGAACTCTTGTGGCCTTTTTGTGATTGAAGTTATGGAGCGTTGGGACGGGGATCGATGGACCGCCGATTTTACCCAGGTAATTTGTCCTCTCTGTTCGTACACTTGTACAATTGTCGTATAATACCAACTTCTATTCATTAAACCTTGTTCTAAAAATTGCAGGGCACGGTTAATGCAAGGAGAAGGCGTCTCGTCGCCGAGTTGGTTCTCTCACCTACCAACACGCTCGAATGTGTGAAGAACAAAATCCGCGACATCGCAAAGAAAAGCAAGGCGTGAAGACATCATACATGATTCAAGATTCTAGTTTTAGTCGTTTGTTTTAAGTCCGGAAGCACGTTTCCCGGCATGGACAACTTTGATTTTCTATCATTCATGTAATAAGCACGATACCATGGATTTTGTGTGGATTTTTGGTCGCTCACACATACTTGTGTATGTGTAATGCAGTCAGACTATACGTTTCGTACCAATAAATTTTTGCTTCCCTTCATTTGTTCTACCTTAATGTTTTTTGCTGCTGTGTTCATTCTTTTCTGTCATGGAAGAGTAATTCATTTCTTTTTTACTTTTGCATATTTTTTTGATTTGATTTGGCATTATTCAACAATAAGAAAAAATTGATAAATTCCTTTTTGTTTGCCTGAGAATCAACCTCGGCTGTCGTGCCATCCGGTGTGGGATCCCGCGCCCGAGACAACGACAGATCCGGTCCCCGCGCGGGCGACCCAGTCGACGAGCGCCAGTTGGCGCGGGGGGACGCGCCAGGTCCGGTCCCGCCCGACCGCTCGGTGGAGACAGCCCGTGTGTCGGACGCAGACGGGCCACCCGTGGATCCTGCGATTGGTGGAGTAGGCAGATCCGCCTGGGATCCCGTGCGCATGATTGCCGCTGGATCTCTCGGGATCGGCGTCCGCAGGTGGATCTTCCTCGTGTCTTGCGCCAGACTCCCTTGGCGTTATGTGTTGCTTGAAATCACGTTGCACAGTTTTTTTTGCTGCATTTTTGTTAGCCTTTTCCTTTTCTGCATCATGAAGATCAGGATCAGTAGCACCATCAATCACATGATCAACTACTATTTCGCCCCCTTGATCAGTACGATTTAGAGCTCCGGTGGAAGCAAAAGAATTTCAGTGCTTAGCCGAGAACCCGCATTAGGATGCAGGTCAAACAAGGGCAAACTATTTCGAAAGTGATATAATTTATTGGTTAATATAATATACTTAGACCTTACACAAATGAACTGGCCACAATGCAGATAGGACTTGATCATTCTGTTCAACAATAAACCACAAAACATACTTAAAATTCATCACAAATCTCCTTCAGCTTCTTGATCTTATCAACGTACCCATGTTTCTGTTTGAGAAAATCTGCAATAATATACTCAAGTTTTTTCTTCTCTTGCTTCAGCTGGTCCCTCTCTCTCATCACTTGGTCTCTCTCTAGCACCACCCGGTCCCGGTCTTTCTCAGCCTTTACCCTCAGGACCTGATGTAGATTGGCACAACCATGGTCTGCCATCTTATTCTTCTCCAGCTCCTCTTTGAGATCGCTAAGTGACAATCTTGCATTGCCCAACTGCGTGAGAGCATCCTCCTTATCAGCCACCAGTTTAGCAAAGTCCATTTTGAAAAATCTCAGCTCTTCCTCCGTCCTCCTCTTTTCTCCAATTAACATGCATTTTTCTTCAGCATTCTTAATATTCTGTCTCAGCTTCTCGTCATACATGCTCCACAGTTCTCTCAGGCAGAACTTCGTAGCCACTGACCACTCCGGGTCTACCCATTCCACATAGTTACATTTCACTTCTTCCTACAGTATGAAAAAATATGGTCTCAATCATATATGCACAAATGCAATACAATTACATGCAATGCACTAAAAATATGGTCTCAATCATATAAACACAAAATGTAGCATGCAATGATATACATATATATATATATATATATATATATATATATATATATATATATATATATATATGGATCAATTAACTACAAGTATATGCTATTATGTGCTAAAACAAATATTAGACCGTAAAAAAACAACATAAATACGGACTTTGTAAATGCACAAATTAATTGAAATTGTATGCAATTTTGGGCAGAACAATGGATTACCGCGAAGTAAATCGAGCACGAGGTAATGTAAACATATATTTACAGTACGGAACAACATACCTTCTGACCACAGGCAAGAAAACGTCTGCCAGTGTCCAAGGAATCAAAAGCAACTAGCCTGACGCAAGGTTCTCGATGCAGACAACGAGAAGACAGATCGTGAGCAATGCCACTCCGTTCATAGCAAGGGATAGTCGTAGGAAGCTAAACGAAACAACAGAGATAATGCACAAATCAACACCCTGCGTTAAATACCGGAAATGAAGAACCCTAACCCTAAGCCTAGCACTATTTGGAGATTATATAGTAGGAGCGTACCTGCAGGCTAGTCACGGATTCGCCATCCGAAGAAGAGCTCGACTCGTCGCTCCACAAAACCATGGTGTAACGTGACCGGCGGCAAGACGTGGATCGGTGGCGGCGGCGGCGGCGGTCGCAGTGGATAGATAGAACGCGCGTGGAGATCGCGAGGGAAGAACCGCCCCGACCAGGTGGCCAGCGCGGCCCATTTAAACGGGCTGTAATCAAAATAAAAATTGTTAAATGGGCTCGGCAACGGGAGCGGCCGTGTGTCGCGCCGTCTAACGGCATCCGTCACCCCCCTCCACGTCATCGCGACAAGTGGCCCGAGTTACACTACAAGCCATGGTGGGTTTTTCTTTTCTTTATGAGGGGAAAATGGTGGGTTTTTGGTACGAAGTCTATACTATAGACCAAAGTGAGCTGGTATCTTCTATATCTAAATGGTGGTGAACCAAAGGAGTGAAAAAAATTTAATTATTACCACACATAATTACATCTTCTATATCTAAACAACTAGCCACCACTAACCTATTTCTCTTAACATGCAAGTTTGCCACCTCGTCATTCAACATGTATGGAGAAAGGTCCACCACAATATGCAAAGAAAATATTCCCGCAACAACATATACATGTTACACGTAACCATTTCTCCATGAATATATTGCAAAACATTCCCGCAACAACATGCCGGGTATCGTCTAGTTTTCTAATATAATATAACTACAGTGGACAACGCAAAAGATGCCATCATTACAATGGCTAAAATGCTATCCATTTTCCATGATTAAAGTCCCTAGTGACCGCCTCCTGTTTAGTCCATATATGCTACAAGCACTATCTCAAGGTACTGGCCTCTTGCAATAGTATATATCATGTATCATGTATGCAGTAACACATTGTAAACACCTCACTATTAGATCACTGGATTCATCCTAACATAACTTTAGCAACTGTTCTACTCTTCTTCGCCCACCACGCTTCTGCACACGATAACAGGAAAAGTTAATGAATGACAAGTTAAAAACAATTATAACCTACAATGCATACAAAAACTTACTTCTTATTTAGTTTGCATTTCTTGCTGCGTTTAGTGTGCCCTAGCAATTTGCATGCGCCGCACCTGATTCTGATCTCGTCGTACGAAAGTGGCCTACCATTTTTCGACATAGGGCGGTTCTCATCTACCTTAGTTGCACCTTTCGTTGATACTTTAATAGGATCATGAACTTCACCTATGTTACCTTCACCATCGTCTACATATTCAATTGCACAAGTACTAAGATCAGCCGTTTTCTTACTCAAATTTTCCTTTAGCTGATCATACTCATGGCTCTTAGCTATCACGGTCTTCAAACTCTCCTGTAACTGATCCCACAAAGTTGGGTGTTTGCATGCTGCATGCATAGCTTCTGAAGCCAACACACTGACCTGGCTATATTTCATTCTTTCAGTTGCTCCAGTCCATCCAAATCCCAACAGATCGCGTGTGCGCCTGGCGGGCAGTCCCAACCTTGCGTCTTTCGTGAACCGCACAAGAACTAAACACTTTGGTATTTCAGATATATTCAAGTACTTCAGTACATGGAATATGTGCTTGCAAGGTAGATCCTTTCGAATCATTCTTCTGCAGCTGCACCTTATAGTTTCTGCGGAATTTACTGGAGTGTACTCCACCCCAAAACGGCTCTTCCGGTTATTCTTCCAGGCCACGATGTACTGCTGTGATCCGTCTCCGAGCTTTATTTCTACAATCTCCATGCCACCAATTTTCCTAAGATCAGCTTGCAACATATAGAAGTTTGCTGGAGTGAAGACGTGAGAAGCAGCTATCTCAAGTTCCCTCGAGCTAGTAACTGGCACCGGTAAACTCTGTGAGGCCGTGCAATCATCTCGTGCCTCATTCTCACGGATACGTACAACGGCGTTCTCATAGTGCAAAATCATATCCACCAGGGTCATTTCACCGTCTAGGTGGAGGTGAAGGCATGAGTTTAGACTTTCACTCCTCTGGTTGCTTTTCATGCCAAGCCAAAAACCCTCTGTCAGATAAGCCGCGACTCACAGTCTCCTCTTCTTATACATCCGTCTCAACCATGTTACTGTTTTTTCCGACTGCCATCTTTTGGAAAACGCGTGCCATCTCTCCTCAAACGTGGCCGTAGTACAGAAGAGTTCGGAACTCCTTCAAGGACTTGTGACTGAGGTGAATCTTCATATTTTTTTCTATATGCCACGTACATATACGGTGCCACACGTCTGGCAAGACCTGGCGAATTGCCTTGATCATCGCAGCGTCGGCGTCCGTGATAACACTCTTCGGCATCTTTTGACACATGGACCTCAAAAAAGTCTCCAGCAGCCACACATATGTCTCTCCGGTCTCGTCCGAAACTATGGCACAAGCAAAAACAGTGGTCTTCCGGTGATTGTTAAGACCAACAAAGGGTATGAATGGCATACCATACCGGTTCATCTTGTACGTGCTGTCAAATACAAGCACGTTGGCGAAGTCCTCATAGTCATGACGAGACTGGGAGTCACACCAGAACATACTATTCATATGTCCTTCCTTGTCTAGCTTGTACTCGAAAAAGAAGCTAGGATCCCTCTGTTTCCTACTGACCATGATGCCTATGACTGTGGCAGCATCACCTTTTGAAAGCAGCTTCCTCTTCTCCCTGGCGCAAAGGTTGTATATTTCACGCCTGGTAAAACCAACACCGCCATACCATACATGTTTGCTGATGAAGGAATCCATCATGTCGGGAATTCTAATCCCTGCAGCTCCCATGGACAGTATCTCAGCTCTCTGGTACTTTTTGATTTTTCTGTGGGACCAAAGAAAAGGTACCTCGTCCGGTCCTGCCAAGATATGGCTATGCTAGTCCTCAAAACTATCAACATACCAAACCCCACGCTTTTGGTCAAGCTTCACGGTCAGGTGCGCTTCGCAGTGGCAGCGTGTCTCGGGTCTGAGCCTACGGCTGTGTCCTTCCTCGGCTAGCAACCTGCTGTCACGTTTTCCTTGTCTGGAACAAACAAACCGCCTATAACGCATATGACGTGACTCGGTTTTGCTATACCTGACCCTATTCTTTCTAATGCTGAAACCATTATCTCTAGCATAGCTGTTGTAGAAATCATACGCAGCCTCGTGAGACGTAAAAGTCATTTGTATTATCTGCATGAACATATCCCTCTTATCATCTGCACTAGCAGTATCTTGGACATTCTTTTTCCCCTCAACTTCTGTCACCTACACAATCATAACATAGCCATGAAAACAGTTTTCTATGGTATAACATTACTTTCATACAACATTGATTACATACATACCTCACTCATGATGACCGACGATTGCGACTCCCCAGAATCAGGTGCAGCTAATGATTCGACATCAAGGCCTGTCTCCACGTCGGATTCACCGTAATAGTCGTACGCATTATGACATTCGGAAATGAGCTGAAAAATATAACACAAATACATAAGTACTCATCATATAATATTCCAGGATTAATTCAATTTGCATGCATGCCAACAAAAAATTCCACTTCCATACCCGACTAATGTAATCTTCATTCGAGATCTCCGAGTTGTTTTCCTCACCATCATCATGCTCATTGTTTTCCTGACCATCATCATGTTCATCCATCTATAAATTTTCAAAATATAATATTGTCGGATGCCACCAAAAAATTACAACGTGATAATGCCACTCACATTAAGATCTTCCAATACGTTCCCATTCTCTGACCTATCTCCATGATCTGAATTTTCATCATCTGACCAATCTTCTATCCCGTCTTTCATCAGTTCTCCAAACTCCATGTCATACATCATATCAGTTAACTCATCGTCCGCCATTTCCTACAACAATTAATATGTATCATCACATGTGCAAACATTATCAATGCTGACACATACAACACCTAGCACACGATCACGGATGTTAAATAAACTACACCAACCGGAGAGCGCCCCAACCGAGGGCGTTCAGATCGTGCACACAACCGACGCCAACGACCTCTGATCGCCCATGGATCCTCCTCCCTCTCCACACCGAGCGGCGTTAAGGTACGTCCCACGAATCCAGTACGTGATCACTTTGGATCGCGAGAAGCAGCGCTACCCGTGATAACATGCGCCGCCGGATTCCTAGCCCACGGCACCAGTCGTGATTACTTTGGATCGCCGGATACCTAGGTAAGCCGCCGCATCAAATAACGGAGCCGTCGTGCACACAACCGGCGGCAACCGACGCTAGGTTAACCCTAGAAAGAAGAAACCCACTTTAGCCCACGTGATCACTGTGTATATCACGACGAGCAGCACTACCAGAACAAGATCTGCGATGGCCTGGACCGCCAGAAAGCTAGGTTGCCCGCCCCGCTAGGTTAACCACTACGACGAAAACAGCGGCAGTTCGTTTGATGCTGCCGCGAGCGAGACAAACGTGGGGAAACGGGATGCGGTACCTGCGAGCGCTGGAGGTTGACGACGGTGCCGCGCGCGCTCTCGGACGAGATCGCGGGCGATAAGATCGCTGCCGCCGATATTCCTACAGAACCTCACCAGAATGATGGAGGAGCTGCGTGAATGATGGAGCTGCATGATTGATTGAGCTGCGTGATTGATGGATCGGCCGTCGGCAGGTCCTACCTGGTCGTGGGGTCGTGTCATCCTTTTTTTTCGGGATGTCACCGTATACATATGTATGGGTCATACAGGTTATACGGGGCTTGGATATGGGCTACGGGGCTTGGATATGGGCAGCGGCGGGCCGGAGAAAAAATAGATGACGGGGGTCAAGAATACCCCTAGGAAATTAAGTTAGGGGGGTGCACCGGAGCAAGCGTCGTAGTTCCGGTGGTTGGCCTTATTTCTCCCTGTTGTAGAAGAGCAGCTTGGAACCATCATCTAATAAAATCCTTAAAGGCATCATCTGGCGATGGTCTATTGCGGATGTATCCAAGGGTATCGTGTATGCCTTGACCCATACACTCTTGTGATGATCTTTTAGGAGCCATATGTTTGTGTATCCTCCAGAGCGGCGAACCTCGGGTTCAACCATGCACAAGGAACCATTGAGCTCACCTAATCTGATATTGAGCCGTCCAAGTTTCACCTTGGGCGGGCCTTTGATCCCGCACTTCCACTCCTCGCTCTCGAGGTCAAAGCAGAGTAGGGTGCCCTCCTCGTCAGGTAGCACCACCGGCAAGAAGTGCAGCATACCGTTGACGGCTGCAGTGTAGTTGTCATGACTGGAGCCGTCGAAACGGAACGGGGGACATTTCCTCCGCCTCCACCCTTCATCATCTCCTACAGTTAAGACCTCGCAGTGGTGGAATCCGAGACGCACCATCTTGTAAGCGCCGGATGGGACGGCGCGACCGTATCCCCAGGCTCTGTCGCTTTTCAGGTGGGTGACAGGCATCTTCATGGTGGTGAGGTCGATCACCCCGGCGAGGTTGTCGTCCTTGGAAAAGCCGGTTGTGACGCACACGGAGCCGTCAGGACTCGTGGACACCGGTATCCAACGCCTGTTCATGCCACCGATCAACCTCACGACGGTGCCGTCCATATCAACCAGGCGAAGTGACATGTCGCGGTCGGAGCCGACGACGAGAAACGGCTCTGGCGGGCGGCGCTTCTGCGCGGCGGCGATGAAGACGGGGTCGGAGATGAGGTCACGGCACTCCCTGGACACGCACCGGAACCGGCACATGGACTTGGCCGGGACCCTGGAGAGGATGTCAAAGATGACGTCGCTCGGCAAGGTGACCGGCGGCGTCTTGCTCCATGGAATCTGCAAGAGCAGATCGCGTGCCTGCTGAAGGCGGCGCCGCAGCGACGAGATCGTGATCCCCATCTGATATATGGCTTTGTTCCAGCAGGCGGTCGATTTCGCCGGAGATTCCAAGATCCGATGCCCTCGGAAGACGGCTCGGACCCCCGAGTCGGGACACAGGCTCGAGATTGGCTGTGAATAAAAGATCACCGGAGAAGATTGCTGATCTTCCTTGAGCCGCTTCTGCCATGGGCTGATCCATATATAGGTTGAATCTGTAAGCAGACGGAGCCGAGATCTGGATGGACGCGGGGGGGGGGGGGGGGGGGGGGGGGGGGGGGAGGGGGGCGTTCAGCGGCGCTAGATGCGCAATCAAACAGATGCGACCGAAATCGAGATGGATTCGGAGGTGTGCACACCAGCGCACGCAGGCAAATCGGGGGAGAGGATTGTCAGGACTCTGGCTGAACTCGCTACTGTCGAAACCCAACACTTCGTCGGTTAAGCCACGGTGCAGCTGTATCGGCAAGGATGGAATGGACGGTCAGGATCCAGGCGGACAAGTGACCTGATACAGTTTTTGTTTACTGTTTACTTTCATTTTCGTTTTCACAGCTGTAACATTAAGTGGTTGTTTGCATCTAAAAAAATGTGGTTATTTTTGGACAAGGGGAATATATTAATATCACGGAGATACCAATTACACCCAGCCTCTATAATAACATAATATTATAAAGACATTACAGATGCACACGCCAAAAGATAAAAAGAAGAAAAAAAAGAAAGAAAGATCCTGCTACAGTGATAAATTTCTTGTAGCTGCAGCACGAACCACCACCAATACAACACTGGAAGTCCAAATTGTCCAAAAGCGACGCCTCCAAAATGAAATAGTGCACAAGCACCATCATCGCCCGGTCATAGATCTTAGGTTTTCAACCTGGAGAAAATCCTCGCTCTCAAAACAATGTCTTCAACAAGGACACTCTCAAGCACAACCAATTAAAGCCAGACTTTAGGTTTTCACCCTGAAAGCTAAGAGCATCTACAACCGGGCGCCCAAATCCTCCTCAAACGCCCGGGTGGCCTGCCTGGTCACTGACCGGTCATGATTTTTTGACCCAGACGGACGCCTCAAACGGGCCTCAAATGCCCGAGCTGACCGGCACCCCTCGTATCCAGCCCAAATATCAGGCGGCTATGGGGGCACCCGGGCGCGTCCGGGCACGCCCGCCACGTCGGACCCGGTCGGCCAATGCTGGCCCACCCGATCCCACATATATTCGTCCCCATCTGCTCGCCGGAGCAAACCCTAGCCACTTTACTCCACTCCCCTCCGCCACCCGAGCTCACCTCCAGCGGTTTCCGGCCTTCTCCGGCATGGCAGGAAGTGGATTAGACTCCGACCAGTCCGGATCCGTTGATTGGGGTGTCATCCCGTGCAGGTTGGAGGAGGCAATGGCAGTCGGCATTGCACTCCGCGCTCCCGGGAGGACAGCGCCCCACCAACGGACAGGTATGTCCGCCGCGACTCCATAGCGTCAGCTCACCGGGCGCTCGGGTCCTCTAGGGCTGGATCCTCGTGGTCCTGGCAGCCGGAACACCTCTCCTTTCCCATCACCGGTCGGGCAGACTATGAGTCCCACCGGGAATGGGCGGCCCGCCGTGGGAAGGAGAGGATAAGGGCTGCCGAGGCCCGTATCGCGAGGGAAATGGCGGCAGCGGAGGTGGCTGATGCGGCGGTGCCGGCTGCAGAGGAGGAAGTCATCCGTGCTCGCATTTGGAAGAAACGGCAGCAGAGAAACACGCGTGCCCTCTCCCAAGAGCATAATCGGGCGGTCCGTGCCATGGTCGGACTGCCACCAAAGGAGGAGAAGGCAGACAGTGACAGCGAGGACAGCTCCGGCGACGAGCAGATCCGGCTCGATCTGTACTGCGTCTTCGACCGGTACTTTCGCAAGAAGGACGACAAAGGCACCGGAAAAGGCAAGGGCAGCCATGGATGAACTCCACCGTAGCCAAACATGCCAAATTTTGGTAGTCCGATGACATGTTTAGTTAGTAGTGATGGAGTAGCCGGACGATGTTTGTGCATCGACGTAGTTGCATGAGTTTGTATGGATTTGAGATATGATAATTGAGGTGTCTCGATGTGGATTACATTATTTGCTTGGTGCCCAGTCAGTGCCCGCGGACGCGCCCGGGCGCGTCGGTGGGCGTTTGAGGGGCCGGATTTGCCATGTCCGGCTGTAGATGCTCTAAGACTTTGCACAAACAATGTGGTTGTTTGGATAATATCCCATCCGTTTCTAAATATAAGACCTTTTGAAGATTTTAATATAGATTACGTATAGAGCAAAATGAATGAATATACACTCGAAAATGTATCTGTATACATCCGTATGTAGTTTGAACTAAAATCTCTCAAAGGTCTTAATATTTAGAAACAGAGGGAATAGAAGTTATCGCCTGAGTTTTAGCAAAAGAGTTTTCGAAAGTTTTTTCTTAGAAAACCAGTTTCATTACTAATAATTTGGGTAGAAGTAGGCTAATACAGAATCTTGTTCTTGGATAAAAAAAAGCAAAATACGCTAAGAAAATGCTTTGTTTGCTTCATCCGTCAGACCTTCATGTTTCATGCTTCTCATCCCCATCACGACCTCGCCTCCGCGGAAGAGATGGCAACGGGCCAACGGCCAGTTAGAGAATATGGTAGGCAACCTCGTTGTTGGCCTCGTTGGGCCGGCGTCTTGCTGCTCCTACCTTCCTCGTCGGCTCCCGTAGAGGTCTGGTATGACCGGCGTCGGTAAGTTTAGTGTTGACTGCACATGCATGTTTTCATCATGTCATTATATTCATAGGATATTTGATTAACCCGCATCGTCCCCGCTAGGGTGACTCGGGCGGCGCCCAAACCCTAGCCGTCTGGGGCGCGCACTCCTGCCTCCCCTCCCTTAGTCGCCGCCGGGCTACGCTCGGGGCTGACAGTGGTGGTGGGGGACTCCCTCTCTCCCGCGTCTTAGGGGTGGTGCGGGGCCCCTACACGTGTGGAGGCACGTCTGACCCAGCGGAGTGGCGACGATTTCTGCGGCGACGGCGATGGCGGCCGGCCCTGCCTCGGGCGACGACAGCGTCGGGCCCTGTCACGGGCGGCAGTGTGCGGTGGCTGGCCCGGTTCAAGCGGCGGCGCGATGCGGTCGATCGGCAGCGGCGCGCCATCTGGCTTCAGATCGGCGGCGGCGTGAAGGGCCTGGTGGACTGCTCGGCGGCACCTTTGGTCAGATCTGTTCTGGCCGGTGCAGCCGACGGTGGTGGTCATCTCCTCCATCGGAGGTGGTCGGCCTGAGGCTGGTGGTCGGATCTCGAGATCCGTTATCTAGTCCCGGCTGCGAGTCGGGGAGACATAGTTGCCGGTGAAAACCGAGCCGACGACAGGCGATGGCGGCATTCTGCGTCGTTACCTTGATAAAGGCATCGTCGTGTAACTACTGTTGACCCACTCGTGCTATTCCGGGGGAAACTCTAGGGTCTGGTCTTCCAGATCGGACGATGGCGGCACTACGGTGTCGTTTCTCTCTTTGGAGCATCGTTTGTGGAGCAGTGCTGGAAGACAGAGGCAGGAGATGGAGCGGCTTCGTCTTAAACGGAGCTTCGGTGAGATGTCATGTCATGCCTAGCCAACATGTGCTACACCGTGTCATTCCTGTTCGGCAGATACTACACACGACAGATCTTCTAGAGCCTCCGCATCGTGATGGACGAGCGCAGGGCGGTGGCATCGTTGGGCGCCATGGTGGCGTCGACGGATGGCCGAACTGGCAAGGATGATGCGGATCTCTCTCCTGAAGATGGGACAATGGTTCGATGATGATAGCGGCTTCTAAAATGTGTGCATGTCGTGTACGCTTTAGGTCTACTACAGCGGTTGTTGGTTCCAATACGTTATACGGATGGATCAGCGACCATATCGGTTTTAGATATGAAAAGTGAGAGCACTCCACATTATCAAGTTGGTAGGTGTGAGTGGTGGCTTCGGGTGGCTTGATGTATATTCTTATCAGTTTTTCATGGAATAATTAATAAAGAGCTGGCTGTATGCATCGATTGATGCAGAGGCCGAGGGTTTAACCTCCTTTTCTAAAGGAAAAGGTAATAACCACACCTTTTGTGACTGAACTCCATGTGACCAACAAGTCAAATTCACTCACAAGTGAACTCTTGATCATTATATATTGCTGAATTTTTCATCACAAGCATATAATTGTAAGTTGAAATGTGTGTGCTCTTTTTTTTTGGCCCCTGCGGCGGGGGGGGGGGGGGGGGGGGGGCTCTTATAACAAACATAAATGACAATGTATGTGGTGCACCATAGTTAAGCACGGTTCATGCACGCCATTCACTTATGCAGGTGGCCCTAATTAACTTCTGTTTTTATTAGGTTTCTACATAGGATCACGTCGACATCGTACCCCTCATCCCAGTGTACGGAGTACCTGCTCACTCATGCACCAAACCTTCACTCATTGGTATTAATCCATCAATTAACAAATTTCAACCAATCCAGATCATCCGAGGACGGCACCAGAGCTGACATGATATTGTGCGTCTAGGTTTAGTTGACACGGCCACAAATTGAGTTACCTGCTCTAGAGGCTACTTCTATATCTATCTATCTATACCTAATAAAGAAGGAGGCTTTCATAGTTCTTCATACGTCATCGTTTTTTATCCGTCAATTTTATACTAATCATAATGATTGACGGCTGAGATTTAAAAATAAGGTAAGTCGCATCGTTTATGTAAGGAAGAAAACGTTTCGCTGGTACATCACGTCCACCAGCGCACATACATATCGCTGTATTGGGCCTTGGTCCCTACCAAACAGTGCAGAGTATTGGGCCTCAGCCTGCTAGCACAAACACACATCAGCTTTCTTCCTACATTTGTCTAAAAAAAAGCTTCCTTCCTGCTGGCACCAGCGCGGCCGCCGCCTTGTGTCATCATCACCTACAACACGAATTTTGCTCCACCACGTATCCATGGAGTATCCAGCACGGACTCCTTTGCCTCTTTTGCAACTCACAAGTCAAGGCATTTATAAAGAAGACTCAGGTCACCAAGGAAAAACTAGCTCAATTGCAAATTCCCCTGCTCGACCGGATCGCGGCGGCGCTACCGCAGATGGCCGGCTTGCATTCCCTTTTGCTGCCTATCGATTACGGCCGGAGCAGCGTCGCCGTCCACGTCTTTGCTCGCACACGGCTGCAGCTGCACCACTGCTGCCCGTGCTCGTGCTCCACGGCCACGGTCGGCTCCTTGGTCGGCCCTGCTTGTACATCACTACGATCTTAATCGATTCAAAGACCATAGCGTTCCTGCTACGACCAGGCCTGGCGTGATGGATACCGACACTACCGGGCGTAGACCTCGTTCTGCTCCACTGTGCCCCAGCTACAGCCCATACCGGATTGGCCACCGACTGGAAGGGGACGCGCGGACATCCTGGTTCTGCTCCTCCCGGCCAAGCTTGATGTGGTGCGGGGCGGCGGCCTGAGAGCCTGGTGTGTACGCCTGCTAAAGGTGCTTGGGCGGTTGTGGCTCAATAGCACATCTCCTGCTCTCTTCCTCATGTTTTCTGCTCTCTGTATTCTTATTTGGCCACATTTGTAGGTGTCTGAGGCAGGAGCGGTGACTAGCATGGAGTAGGAGCAGCAAGTAGCGACAGCTACCAATCTCGGCTGCGCTAGCTGCTAGCCATAACCCCCGCTCACTCTCTCTATCTCTCATTACTAACAATCAATATTTCTTTAGTGCTTTCATCACTAACAATCAATATTGTTCCCAATCTCCGTGAGCCATGCTCATGAGCATCCGCCCACATCCTGTTTGATGTTATGCTATGACGGATTGGGGATTTTTAGATCAAACTCTTACCACTATTTAGCTAATCAGAATGAAGAAACAAGTGTATCTGATGTTGGATCTGCACCTAAAACAAGTGTACATGATGTTCCAAGCTGTTGGCGTTGAATGCGAAGAGTCGGCGAGGGTCCGCTGTTCATTTGATTTCATGGGGATTATCTAGTACAATGTGATCTGAATTGAAGCCTGTTGGGGAACGTAGTAACTTCAAAAAATTTCCTACGCACACACAGGATCATGGTGATGCATAGCAACGAGAGGGGAGACTGTTGTCCACGTATCCTCGTAGACCGAAAGCGAAAGCGTTAGTACAAGGCGGTTGATGTACTCGTACGTCTTCACGATACGACCGATCCGAGTACCGAACGTACGGCATCTCCGAGTTCAGCACACGTTCAGCTCGATGACGTCCCTCGAACTCCGATCCAGCCGAGCTTTGAGGGAGAGTTCCGTCAGCACGACGGCGTGGTGACGATGATGATGTTCTACCGACGCAGGGCTTCGCCTAAGCACCGATACGATATTATCGAGGTGGATTATGGTGGAGGGGGGCACCGCACACGACTAAGAGATCAAGAGATCAATTGTTGTGTCTACGGGGTGCCCCCTGCCCCCGTATATAAAGGAGCAAGGGAGGGAGAGGCGGCCGGCCAGGAGGAGTCCTACTCCCACCGGGAGTATGACTCCCTCCTTTCCTAGTTGGAGTAGGAGAAGGGGGAAGGAGGAGGGAGAGAGGAAGGAAAGGGGGGCGCCGCCCCCCCTCCTTGTCCAATTCAGACTAGAGGGGGAGGGGGCGCGCGGCCTGCCCTAGCCGCCCCTCCTCTTCTCCACTAAGGCCCATTACGGGGGGGAGGGGGGGGTTCCAGTAACCCCCGGTACTCCGGTAAAATCCCGATTTCACCCGGAACACTTCCGATATCCAAATATAGGCTTCCAATATATCAATCTTTATGTCTCGACCATTTCGAGACTCCTCGTCATGTCCGTGATCATATCCGGAACTCCGAACTATCTTCGGTACATCAAAACACATAAACTAAAATATATCCGTCATCAACTTTAAGCGTGCGGACCCTACGGGTTCGAGAACTATGTAGACATGACCGAGACACGTCTCCGGTCAATAACCAATAGCTGAACCTGGATGCTCATATTGGTTCCCACATATTCTACGAAGATCTTTATCGGTCAAACCGCATAACAACATACGTTGTTCCCTTTGTCATCGGTATGTTACTTGCCCGAGATTCGATCGTCGGTATCTCAATACCTAGTTCAATCTCGTTACCGGCAAGTCTCTTTACTCGTTCCGTAATACATCATCCCGCAACTAACTCATTAGTTAGAATGCTTGCAAGGCTTATAGTGATGTGTATTACCGAGTGGGCCCAGAGATACCTCTCCGACAATCGGAGTAACAAATCCTAATCTCGAAATACGCCAACCCAACAAGTACCTTTGGAGACACCTGTAGAGCACCTTTATAATCACCCAGTTATGTTGTGACGTTTGATAGCACACAAAGTGTTCCTCCGGTAAACGGGAGTTGCATAATCTCATAGTCATAGGAACATGTATAAGTCATGAACAAAGCAATAGCAACATACTAAACGATCAAGTGCTAAGCTAACGGAATGGGTCAAGTCAATCACATCATTCTCCTAATGATGTGATCCCGTTAATCAAATGACAACTCATGTCTGTGGTTAGGAAACTTAACCATCTTTGATTAACGAGCTAGTCAAGTAGAGGCATACTAGTGACACTCTATTTGTCTATATATTCACACATGTATTATGTTTCCGGTTAATACAATTCGACCATGAATAATAAACATTCATCATGAAATAAGGAAATAAATAATAATTTATTATTGCCTCTAGGGCATATTTCCTTCAGTCTCCCACTTGCACTAGAGTCAATAATCTAGTTCACATCGCCATGTGATTTAACATCAATAGTTCACATCTTTATGTGATTAATTCACATCTCCATGTGACTAACACCCTAAGGGTTTACTAGAGTCAAAAATTTAGTTCACATCATTATGTGATTAACACCCAAAGAGTGATCATGTTTTGCTTGTGAGAGAAATTTAGTCAACGGGTCTGCCAAATTCAGATCCGTATGTATTATGCAAATTTCTATGTTTACAATGCTCTGCACAGAGCTACTTTAGCTAATTGCTCCCACTTTCAATATGTATCCAGATTATGACTTAGAGTCATGTGGATCAGTGCCAAAACTTGCATCGACGTAACCCTTTACGACGAACCTTTTGTCACCTCCATAATCGAGAAACATATCCTTATTCCACTAAGGATAATTTTGACCGCTGTTCCAGTGATCTACTCCTAGATCACTATTGTACTCCCTTGCCAAAATTAGTGTAGGGTATACAATAGATCTGGTACACAGCATGGCATACTTTATAGAAACCTATGGCTGAGGCATAGGGAATGACTTTCATTCTCTTTCTATCTTCTATCGTGGTCGGGCTTTGAGTCTTACTCAATTTCACACCTTGTAGCACAGGCAAGAACTCTTTCTTTGACTGTTCCATTTTGAACTACTTCAAAATCTTGTCAAGGTATGTACTCATTGAAAAAACTTATCAAGCGTCTTGATCTATCTCTATAGATCTTGATGCTCAATATGTAAGCAGCTTCACCGAGGTCTTTCTTTGAAAAACTCATTTCAAATACTCCCTTATGCTTTCCAGAAAGTTCTACATTATTTCCGATCAACAATATGTCATTCACATATACTTATCAAAAATGCTGTAGTGCTCCCACTCACTTTCTTGTAAATACAGGCTTCACCGCAAGTCTGTATAAAACTATATGCTTTGATCAACTTATCAAAGCGTATATTCCAACTCCGAGATGCTTGCACCAGTCCATAGATGGATCGCTGGAGCTTGCATATTTTGTTAGCACCTTTAGGATTGACAAAACCTTCTGGTTGCATCATATACAACTCTTCTTTCATAAATCCATTAAGGAATGCAGTTTTGTTTATCCATTTGCCAGATTTCATAAAATGCGGCAATTGCTAACATGATTCGGACAGACTTAAGCATAGATACGAGTGAGGAACTCTCATCGTAGTCAACACCTTGAACTTGTCGAAAACCTTTTGCGACAGTTCTAGCTTTGTAGATAGTAACACTACTATCAGCGTCTGTCTTCCTCTTGAAGATCCATTTAATCTCAATGGCTCACCGATCATTGGGCAAATCAATCAAAGTCCATACTTTGTTCTCATACATGGATCCCATCTCAGATTTCATGGCCTCAAGCCATTTTGCGGAATCTGGGCTCATCATCGCTTCCTCATAGTTCGTAGGTTCGTCATGGTCAAGTAACATGATCTCCAGAACAGGATTACCGTACCACTCTGGTGCGGATCTTACTCTGGTTAACCTACGAGGTTCGGTTGTAATTTGATCTGAAGTTTCATGATCACCATCATTAGCTTCCTCACTAATTGGTGTAAGTGTCACAGGAACCGGTTTCTGTGATGAACTACTTTCCAATAAGGGAGCAGGTACAGTTACCTCATCAAGTTCTACTTTCCTCCCACTCACTTCTTTCGAGAGAAACTCCTTCTCTAGAAAGGATCCAAATTTAGCAACAAAAGTCTTGCCTTCAGATCTGTGATAGAAGGTGTACCGAACAGTTTCCTTTGGGTATCCTATGAAGACACATTTCTCCGATTTGGGTTCGAGCTTATCAGGTTGAAGCTTTTTCACATAAGCATCGCAGCCCCAAACTTTAAAAAATGACAGCTTAGGTTTCTTGCCAAACCATAGTTCATACGGTGTCGTCTCAATGGATTTAGATGGTGCCCTATTTAACGTGAATGTAGCTGTCTCTAATGCATAACCCCAAAACGATAGTGGTAGATCGGTAAGAGACATCATAAATCGCACCATATCTAATAAAGTATGGTTATGACGTTCGAACACACCATTACACTGTGGTGTTCCAGGTGGCGTGTGTAGTGAAACTATTTCACATTGTTTTAACTGAAGGTCAAACTCGTAACTCAAATATTTTACCTCTGCGATCATATCGTAGAAACTTTTATTTTTGTTACGATGATTCTCCACTTCACTCTGAAATTCTTTGAACTTTTCAAATGTTTCAGACTTGTGTTTCATCAAGTAGATATACCCATATCTGCTCAAATCATCTGTGGAGGTCAGAAAATAATGATACCCACCGCGAGCCTCAATATTCATCGGACCACATACATCAGTATGTATGATTTCCAACAAATCTGTTGCTCGCTCCATTGTTCCGGAGGACGAAGTCTTAGTCATCTTGCCCATGAGGCATGGTTCGCAAGCATCAAGTGATTCATAATCAAGTGATTCCAAAAGTCCATTAGCATGGAGTTTCTTCATGCGCTTTACACCAATATGACCAAAACGGCAGTGCCACAAATAAGTTGCACTATCATTATTAACTTTGTATCTTTTGGCTTCAATATTATGAAAATGTGTATCACCATGATCGAGATCCAACAAACCATTTTCATTGGGTGTATGACCATAGAAGGTTTTATTCATGCAAACAGAACAACAATTATTCTCTAGCTTACATGAATAACCATATTGCAATAAACATGATCCAATCATATTCATGCTCAACGTTAACACCAAATAACACTTATTTAGGTTCAACACTAATCCCGAATGTATAGGGAGTGTGCGATGATGATCATATCAATCTTGGAACCATTTCCAACACACATCGTCACTTCACCCTCAACTAGTGTCTGTTTATTCCGTAACTCCTGTTTCGAGTTACTAATTTTTAGCAACCGAACAAGTATCAAATACCCAGGGGCTACTATAAACACTAGTAAGGTACACATCAATAACCTGTATATCAAATATACCCTTGTTCACTTTGCCATCCTTCTTATCCACCAAATATCCAGGGCATTTCCGCTTCCAGTGACCATTTCCTTTGCAGTAGAAGCACTCAGTTTCAGGCTTTAGTCTAGCTTTGGGCTTCTTCACGGAAGTGATAACTTGCTTGCCATTCTATATGAAGTTCCCTTTCTTTCCCTTTGCCCTTTTCTTGAAACTAGTGGTCTTGTTAATCATCAACACTTGATGCTCTTTCTTGATTTCTACCTTCATCGATTTCATCATCATGAAAAGCTCGGGAATTGTTTTCGTCATCCCTTGCATACTATAGTTCATCACGAAGTTCTACTAACTTGGTGATGGTGACTAGAGAATTCTGTCAATCACTATTTTATCTCGAAGATTAACTCCCACTTGATTCAAGCGATTGTAGTACCCAGACAATCTGAGCACATGCTCACTGCTTGAGCTATTCTCCTCCATCTTTTAGCTATAGAACTTGTTGGAGACTTCATATCTCTCAACTCGGGTATTTGCTTGAAATATTAACTTCAACTCCTGGAACATCTCATATGGTCTATGACGTTCAAAACGTCTTTGAAGTCCCGATTCTAAGCCATTAAGCATGGTGCACTAAACTATCAAGTAGTCATCATATTGAGCTAGCTAAACGTTCATAACGTCTGCATCTGCTCCTACAATAGGTCTGTGACCTAGCGGTGCATCAAGGACATAATTCTTCTATGCAGCAATGAGGATAAACCTCAGATCACGGACCAAGTCCGCATCATTGCTACTAACATCTTTCAACTTAGTTTTCTCTAGGAACATATAAAAATTAAACGGGAAGCAACATCGCGAGCTATTGATCTACAACATAGATACGCTAATACTACCAGGACTAAGTTCATGATAAATTAAAGTTCAATTAATCATATTACTTAAGAACTCCCACTTAGATAGACATCCCTCTAATCGTCTATGTTGATCATATCTACTATATGATTCACGCTCGACCTTTCGGTCTCAGTGTTCCGAGGCCATATCTGCATATGCTAGGCTCGTCAAGTTTAACCTGAGTATTCCGCGTGTGCAACTGTTTTGCACCCGTTGTATTTGAACGTAGAGCCTATCACACCCGATCATCACGTGGTGTCTCAGCACGAAGAACTTTCGCAACGGTGCATACTCAGGGAGAATACTTATACCTTGATAATTTAGTGAGAGATCATCTTATAATGCTACCATCAATCAAAGCAAGATAAGATGCATAAAAGGTAAACATCACATGCAATCAATATAAGTGATATGATATGGCCATCATCATCTTGTGCTTGTGATCTCCATCTCTGAAGCACCGTCATGATCACCATCGTCACCGGCGCGACACCTTGATCTCCATCGTAGCATCGTTGTCGTCTCGCCAACTTATGCTACTACGACTATCGCTACCGCTTAGTGATAAAGTAAAGCATTACAGGGCGATTGCATTGCATACAATAAAGCGACAACCATATGGCTCCTGCCAGTTGCCGATAACTCGGTTACAAAACATGATCATCTCATACAATAAAATATAGCATCATGCCTTGACCATATCACATCACAACATGCCCTGCAAAAACAAGTTAGACGTCCTCTACTTTGTTGTTGCAAGTTTTATGTGGCTGCTACGGGCTGAGCAAGAACCGTTCTTACCTACGCATCAAAACCACAACGATAGTTTGTCAAGTTAGTGCTGTTTTAACCTTCTCAAGGACCGGGCGTAGCCACACTCGGTTCAACTAAAGTTGGAGAAACTAACACCCGCCAGCCACCTGTGTGCAAAGCACGTCGGTAGAACCAGTCTTGCGTAAGCGTACGCGTAATGTCGGTCCGGGCCGCTGCTACCTCTTGACCACTGCGTTGGTTTTCCCTTGAAGAGGAAAGGGTGATGCAGCAAAGTAGCGTAAGTATTTCCCTCAGTTTTTGAGAACCAAGGTATCAATCCAGTAGAAGGCCACGCACGAGTCCCTCGCACCTACACAAACAAATAAATCCTCGCAACCAACGCAATAAAGGGGTTGTCAATCCCTTCACGGTCACTTACGAGAGTGAGATCTGATAGGTATGATAAGATAATATTTTTGGTATTTTTATGATAAAGATGCAAAGTAAAGAAAGTAAAATAAAAACGGCGCCAGAAATAGCTTGTTGTCGGGAGATTAAATATGATGGAAAATAGACCCGGGGGCCATAGGTTTCACTAGTGGCTTCTCTCGAGAGCATAAGTATTTTACGGTGGATGAATAAATTACTGTTGAGCAATTGACAGAATTGAGCATAGTGAAGGAAATCTGCCCTAGATGCAATAATAAAGTTATTATTTATTTCCTAATATCATGATAAATGTTTATTATTCATGCTAGAATTGTATTAACCGGAAACATGATACATGTGTGAATACATAGACAAACAGAGTGTCACTAGTATGCCTCTACTTGAGAAGCTCGTTGATCAAAGATGGTTATGTTTCCTAGCCATAGACATGAGTTGTCATTTGATTAACGGGATCATATCATTAGAAGAATGATGTGATTGACTTGACCAATTCCGTTAGCTTAGCACACGATCGTTTAGTATGTTGCTATTGCTTTCTTCATGACTTATACATGTTCCTATTACTATGAGATTATGCAACTCCCGTTTACCGGAGGAACACTTTGTGTGCTACCAAACGTCACAACGTAACTGGGTGATTATAAAGGTACTCTACAGGTGTCTCCGAAGGTACTTGTTGGGTTGGCGTATTTCGAGATTAGGATTTGTCACTCCGATTGTCGGAGAGGTATCTCTGGGCCCTCTCGGTAATGCAAATAATTTAAGCCTTGCAAGCATTGCAACTAATGAGTTTGTTGCGGGATGATGTATTACAGAACGAGTAAAGAGACTTGCCGGTAACGAGATTGAACTAGGTATTGAGATACCGACGATCGAATCTCGGGCAAGTAACATACCGATGACAAAGGGAACACCGTATGTTGTTATGCGGTTTGACCGATAAAGATCTTCGTAGAATATGTGGGAGCCAATATGAGCATCCAGGTTCCACTATTGGTTTTTGACCGGAGACGTGTCTCGGTCATGTCTACATAGTTCTCGAACCCGTAGGGTCCGCATGCTTAAAGTTCGATGACGGTTATATTATGAGTTTATATGTTTTGATGTACCGAAGGTTGTTCGGAGTCCCGGATGTGATCACGGACATGACGAGGAGTCTCGAAATGGTCAAGACATAAAGATTGATATATTGGAAGCCTATGTTTGGATATCGGAAGTGTTCCAGGTGAAATCGGGATTTTACCAGAGTACCGGGAGGTTACCGGAACCCCCCGGCAACATAATGGGCCTTAGTGGGCCTAGGTGGAAGAGAGGAGAGGTGGCTAGGGCTGGGCCGTGCGCCCCTCCCCCCTAGTCCGAATAGGACAAGGAGAAGGGGGCGGCGCCCCTCTTCCTTCTTCTCCCTCTCTTCTTTCCCCCCTCCCAAGTCCTAATCCAACTAGGAAAAGGGGGGGAGTCCTACTCCCGGTGGGAGTAGGACTCCTCCTGGCGCGCCCCAAGGCTGGCCGTACCTCTCCCCCTTTGATCCTTTATATACGGGGGCAGGGGGGCGCCCCATAGACACAACAATTGATCATTGATCTCTTAGCCGTGTGCGGTGCCCCGCTCCACCATATTACACCTCGATAATATCGTAGCGGTGCTTAGGCGAAGCCCTGCGTCGGTAGAACATCATCATCGTCACCACGCCGTCGTGCTGACGAAACTCTCCCTCAACACTTGGCTGGATCGGAGTTCGAGGGACGTCATCGAGCTGAACGTGTGCTGAACTCGGAGGTGCCGTACGTTCGGTGCTTGATCGGTCGGATCGTGAAGACGTACGACTACATCAACTGCGTTGTGTTAACGCTTCCGCTTTCAGTCTACGAGGGTACGTGGATAACACTCTCCCCTCTCGTTGCTATGCATCACCATGATCTTGCGTGTGCGTAGGAATTTTTTTGAAATTACTACGTTCCCCAACAGTGGCATCCGAGCCAGGTTTTATGCGTTGATGTTATATGCACGAGTAGAACACAAGTGAGTTGTGGGCGATATAAGTCATACTACTTACCAGCATGTCATACTTTGGTTCGGCGGTATTGTTGGATGAACCGGCCCGGACCGACATTACGCATACGCTTACGCGAGACTGGTTCTACCGACGGGCTTTGCACACAGGTGGCTGGCGGGTGTCAGTTTCTCCAACTTTAGTTGAACTGAGTGTTGCTACGCCCAGTCCTTGCGAAGGTTAAAACAGCACTAACTTGACAAACCATCGTTGTGGTTTTGATGCGTAGGTAAGAACGGTTCTTGCTCAGCCCGTACCAGCCACGTAAAACTTGCAACAACAAAGTAGATGACGTCTAACTTGTTTTTGCAGGGCATGTTGTGATGTGATATGGTCAAGACGTGATGAGTTATAAATTTTTGTATAAGATGATCATGTTTTGTTGAAGTTATCGGCAACTGGCAGAAGCCTTATGGTTGTCTCTTTATTGCATAAGATGCAAGCGCCAAATAATTGCTTTACTTTATCTCTATGCGATAGCAATAGTTGCAAGAGCAATAATTGGCGAGACGACCATGTGACGACACATTGATATAGATCAAGATGATGGAGATCATGGTGTCATGCCGGTGACGATGGAAATCCTGACGATGCTTTGGAGATGGAGATCAAAGGCACAAGATGATGATGGCCATATCATGTCACATATTTTGATTGCATGTGATGTTTATCTTTTATACATCTTATTTTGCTTAGTTTGACGGTAGCATTATAAGATGATCTCTCACTAAATTATCAAGGTACAAGTGTTCTCCCTAAGTATGCACCATTGCGAAAGTTCTTCATGCTGAGACACCACGTGATGATCGGGTGTGATAAGCTCTACGTTCAAATACAACGGGTGCAAAACAGTTGCACACGCGGAATACTCAGGTTAAGCTTGACGAGCCTAGCATATAACAGATATGGCCTCGGAACACGGAGACCGAAAGGTCGACCGTGAATCATATAGTAGATATGATCAACATAGTGATGTTCACCATTGAAACTACTCCATCTCACGTGATGATCGGACATGGATTAGTTGATATGGATCACGTGATCACTTAGAAGATTAGAGGGATGTCTATCTAAGTGGGAGTTCTTAAGTAATATGATTAATTGAACTTAAATTTATCATGAACTTAGTCCTGATAGTATTTTGCAAATTATGTTGTAGATCAATAGCTCGCGTTGTTGCTTCCGTATGTTTATTTTGATATGTTCCTAGAGAAAAATTATGTTGAAAGATGTTAGTAGCAATGATGCGGATTGGATCCGTGATCTGAGGATTATCCTCATTGCTGCACACAAGAATTATGTCCTTGATGCACCGCTAGGTGACAGACCTATTGCAGGAGCAGATGCAGACGTTATGAACGTTTGCTAGCTCAATATGATGACTACTTGATAGTTTAGTGCACCATGCTTAACGGCTTATAATTGGGACTTCAAAGACGTTTTGAACGTCATGGACCATATGAGATGTTCCAGGAGTTGAAGTTAATATTTCAAGCAAATACCCGAGTTGAGAGATATGAAGTCTCCAACAAGTTCTATAGCTAAAAGATGGAGGAGAATAGCTCAAGCAGTGAGCATGTGCTCAGATTGTCTGGGTACTACAATCGCTTGGATCAAGTGGGAGTTAATCTTCCAGATAAAATAGTGATTGACAGAATTCTGTAGTCACCATCACCAACTTAGTAGAACTTCGTGATGAACTACAGTATGCAAGGGATGACGAAAGTAATTCCTGAGCTCTTCACGATGCTGAAATCGATGAAGGTAGAAAATCAAGAATGAGCATCAAGTGTTGATGGTTGTGACGTCCCGATTTGACCGTACACTAATCATGCACGCAAATGTGAACGATCAAGATCAGGGACTCACGGGAAGATATCACAACACAGCTCTAAAACATAAGTCATACAAGCATTATAATACAAGCCAGGGGCCTCGAGGGCTCGAATACAAGTGCTCGATCACAGACGAGTCAGCGGAAGCAACAATATCTGAGTACAGACATAAGTTAAAGAAGTTTGCCTTAAGAAGTCTAGCACAAACTGGATACAGATCGAACGAGGCACAGGCCTCCTGCCTGGGATCCTCCTAACTACTCCTGGTCGTCGTCAGCGGGCTGCACGCAGTAGTAGGCACCTCCAGTGTCGTAGGTGTCGTCGTCGACGGTGGCGTCTGGCTCCTGGACTCCAGCATCTGGTTGTGACAACCAGATAGAAAGGAAAAGGGGGACAAGAGGGAGAGAAGAAACCGTGAGTACTCATCCAAAGTACTCACAAGCAAGGAGCTACACTACATATGCATGGGTATATGTGTAAAGGGACATATCAGTGGACTGAACTGCAGAATGCCAGAATAAGAGGGGGATAGCTAGTCCTGTCGAAGACTACGCTTCTGGCCATCTCCATCTTGCAGCACGTAGAAGAGAGTAGATTGAAGTCCTCCAAGTAGCATCGCATAGCATAATCCTACCCGGCGATCCCCTCCACGTCGCCCTGTTAGAGAGCGATCACCGGGTTGTATCTGGCACTTGGAAGGGTGTGTTTTATTAAGTATCCAGTTCTAGTTGTCATAAGGTCGAGGTACAACTCCGGGTCGTCCTTTTACCGAGGGACACGGCTATTCGAATAGATAAACTTCCCTGCAGGGGTGCACCACATAACCCAACACCCTCGATCCCATTTGGCCGGACACACTTTTCTGGGTCATGCCCAGCCTCGGAAGATCAACACGTCGCAGCCCCACCTAGGCACAACAGAGAGGTCAGCACGCCGGTCTAACCCTATGCGCGCAGGGGTCTGGGCCCATCGCCCTATGCACACCTGCACGTTGCGTACGCGGCCGGAAGCAGACCTAGCCTAGTGGCATTCCAGTCCAATCCGGCGCGCGCCACTCAGTCGCTGATGTCACGAAGGCTTCGGCTGATACCACGACGCCGGGATACCCATAACTACTCCCGCGTAGATGGTTAGTGTGTATAGACCAAATGGCCAGACTCAGATCCAATACCAAGAACTCGTTATGCGTGTTATGTCGAAGTAACGGTGGACGCCGTCCAGGGCCAGGCCCACCTCTCGCCTAGGTGGTCTCAACCTGCCCTGTCGCTCCGCCACAAAGATCCACTTGCGGGTACTCCTACGAGCCGACCCGACTTTAGTCATCACATGTGTCATGTATATAGTATATAAGTATATACCCGTGATCACCGCCCAGGTGATCACGGCCCGATAGTATAGCACAGCAGACGGACAAGAATGTAGGGCCACTGATGGAAAACTAGCATTCTATACTAAGCATGTAGGATTGTAGGTAAAGGTAACAACAGTAGTAGCAAGGATAGGCTATGCATCAGGATAGGATATCGGAAAGCAGTAACTTGCTACACTACTCTAATGCAAGCAGTATAGAGAAGAATAGGCGATATCTGGTGATCAAGGGGGGGGGGGCTTGCCTGGTTGCTCTGGCAAGTAGGAGGGGTCGTCAACTCCGTAGTCGAACTGGGCAGTAGCAGTGTCGGTATCGTAGTCTACCGGAGAGAAGAGGGGGAAGAAACAGTAAATACAATGCAAACATAAGCATGACGATGCGTGACATGACAATGAGCGGTGCTAGGTGTGTCCTAACGCGACAGTAGGTGGTACCGGCGAAGGGGGGGAACATCCGGGAAAGTATTCCCGCTGTTTCGCGTTTTCGGACAAATGAACCGGAGGTGAAATGTTGCAGGTTCACTATGCTAGGGACGCGTGGGGGACGAACGGACTGCGTATTCGGATTCGTCACGTCGTTCTGAGCAACTTTCATGTAGAAAGTAGTTTCATCCGAGTTACGGATTAAAAGATATGATTTTCTAAAGATTTTAATAATTTCTGGAATTTAATTAATTATTTAATTTAATTCGAAATTTGGATTTATGACATCAGCATGATGTCATGCTGATGTCAGCCGTCAACGTTGACCGTTGACCTGGTCAACCTTGACCGTTGACCTGGTCAACCTGACAGGTGGGTCCCACCTGTCAGGGGCTGTTACCTAATTAACTACTGTTTAGTTAAATTAATTATCTAATTAGATTAATTTAAACAGGATTAATTAACTTAATTAATTTAGTTAATTAATTAATTAATTAATTAAATTTATTTTTATTATTTGTTTTATTTATATATTTATTAATTAATTTATTATTATTATTATTTTATTTATTTTTTTAAATCATTTTTTTATTTTTTTATTTTTTTATTTTCGTTCTGTGGGCTGGGCCCCATATGTCATAGGGCCACGGGGGTTCGGGCCCAGGGGCAGTGGCTCAGGGGGGGGCGGCGAGGCCCCACCTGGTAGTGGCCCAGCGGGCCACAGCGGGTTTGGTCCAACGGGTGCGGGCGCACCCGAGCGAGCGTCCCGCAGGCACCGATGGCGGGGCTCGCCGGCGCGGCCAGGGGCCACGGCGGGTGGAGGCGAGGGGTGGCGCCGATGCGGTCGGAGTGGCGCGGAGGGGCAGGCGCGGTGGCGCGGCCACAGGACAGAGGGAGAGACGGGGGAGGGCGAGGCCATGGCCGAGGTGAAGGAAATATGCCCTAGAGGCAATAATAAAGTTATTATTTATTTCCTTATATCATGATAAATGTTTATTATTCATGCTAGAATTGTATTAACCGGAAACATAATACATGTGTGAATACATAGACAAACAGAGTGTCACTAGTATGCCTCTACTTGAGAAGCTCGTTGATCAAAGATGGTTAAGTTTCCTAGCCATTGACATGGGTTGTCATTTGATTAACGAGATCACATCATTAGGAGAATGATGTGATTGACTTGACCCATTCCGTTAGCTTAGCACTCGATCGTTTAGTATGTTGCTATTGCTTTCTTCATGACTTATACATGTTCCTATGACTATGAGATTATGCAACTCCCGTTTACCGGAGGAACACTTTGTGTGCTACCAAACGTCACAACGTAAATGGGTGATTATAAAGGTGCTCTACAGGTGTCCCAAATGTACTTGTTGGGTTGGCGTATTTCGAAATTAGGATTTGTCACTCCGATTGTCGGAGAGGTATCTCTGGGCCCACTCAGTAATGCACATCACTATAAGCCTTGCAAGCATTGTGACTAATGAGTTAGTTGCGGGATGATGTATTACGGAACGAGTAAAGAGACTTGCCAGTAGCAAGATTGAACTAGGTATCGAGATACCGACGATCGAATCTCGGGCAAGTAACATACCGATGACAAAGGGAACAACGTATGTTGTTATGCGGTCTGACCGATAAAGATCTTCGTAGAATATGTGGGAGCCAATATGGGCATCCAGGTCCCGCTATTGGTTATTGACCGGAGAGGTGTCTCGGTCATGTCTACATAGTTCTCGAACCCGAAGGGTCCGCACGCTTAACGTTACGATGATAGTTTTATTGAGTTTTGATGTACCGAAGGAGTTCGGAGTCCCGGATGAGATCGGAGACATGACGAGGAGTCTCGAAATGGCCGAGACGTAAAGATCGATATATTGGACGACTATATTCGGACTTCGGAAAGGTTCCGAGTGATTCGGGTATTTTTCGGAGTACCGGAGAGTTACGGGAATTCGTATTGGGCCTTAATGGGCCATACGGGAAAGGAGGGAAAGACCTCAAAGGGTGGCCGCACCCCTCCCCATGGGCTAGTCCGAATTGGACTAGGGAGGGGGGCGCCCCCTTCTTTCTTTCTCCTTTCCCCTTCCCTTCTCCTACTCCCACAAGGAAAGGAGGAGTCCTACTCCCGGTGGGAGTAGGACTCCCCCCTTGGGCGCGCCACCTCCCCTTGGCCGGCCCTCTTCCCCTTGCTCCTTTATATACGGGGGCAGGGGGGCACCCCATAGACACACTTGATATACGATATTTTAGCCGTGTGCGGTGCCCCCCTCCACCATATTACACCTCGATAATACCGTTGCGGAGCTTAGGCGAAGCCCTGCGTCGGTGGAACATCATCATCGTCACCACGCCGTCGTGCTGACGAAACTCTCCCTCAACACTCGGCTGGATCGGAGTTCGAGGGACATCATGGAGCTGAATATGTGTAGAACTCGGAGGTGCCGTGCGTTTGGTACTTGATCGGTCGGATCGTGGGACGTACGACTACATCAACCGCGTTGTGATAACGCTTCCGCTGTCGGTCTACGAGGGTACGTGGACAACACTCTCCCCTCTCGTTGCTATGCATCACCATGATCTTGCGTGTGCGTAGGAATTTTTTGAAATTACTACGTTCCACAACAGTGGCATCCGAGCCTGGTTTTATGCGTTGATGCGATGCACGAGTAGAACACAAGTGAGTTGTGGGCGATATAAGTCATACTGCTTACCAGCATGTCATACTTTGGTTCAGTGGTATTGTGAGATGAAGCGGCCCGGACCGACATTACGCGTACGCTTACGCGAGACTGGTTTCACCGTTGCGAGCACTCGTTGCTTAAAGGTGACCGGCGGGTGTCTGTCTCTCTCACTTTAGTTGAACCGAGTGTGGCTATGCCCGGTCCTTGCGAAGGTTAAAACAACACCAACTTGACAAACTATCGTTGTGGTTTTGATGCGTAGGTAAGAACGGTTCTTGCTAAGCCCGTAGCAGCCACGTAAAACTTGCAACAACAAAGTAGAGGACGTCTAACTTGTTTTTGCAGGGCATGTTGTGATGTGATATGGTCAAGACATGATGTGATATATTTTGTTCTATGAGATGATCATGTTTTGTAACCGAGTTATCGGCGACTGGCAGGAGCCATATGGTTGTCGCTTTATTGTATGAGATGCAATCACCATGTAATAGTTTTACTTTATCACTAAGCGGTAGCGATAGTCGTAAAAGCAATTATTTGGCGAGACGACAATGATACTACGATGGAGATCAAGGTGTCGCGCCGGTGACGATGGTGATCATGAAGGTGCTTCGGAGATGGAGATCACGAACACGGTGCTTCGGAGATGGAGATCACGAACACGGTACTTCGGAGATGGAGATCACGAACACGGTGCTTCGGAGATGGAGATCACAAGCACAAGATGATGATGGCCATATCATATCACTTATATTGATTGCATGTGATGTTAATCGTTTATGCATCTTATCTTGCTTTGATTGACGGTAGCATTATAAGATGATCTCTCACTAAAATTTCAAGATAAAAGTGTTCTCCCTGAGTATGCACCGTTGCGAAAGTTCTTCGTGCTGAGACACCACGTGATGATCGGGTGTGATAGGCTCTACGTTCAAATACAACGGGTGCAAAACAGTTGCACACGCGGAATACTGAGGTTAAACTTGACGAGCCTAGCATATACAGATATGGCCTCCGAACACAGAGACCGAAAGGTCGAGCGTGAATCATATAGTAGATATGATCAACATAGTGATGTTCACCATTGAAACTACTCCATCTCACGTGATGATCGGACATGGTTTAGTTGATTTGGATCACGTAATCACTTAGATGATGAGAGGGATGTCTTGTCTAAGTGGGAGTTCTTAAGTAATATGATTAATTGAACTAAAATTTATCATGAACTTAGTCATGATAGTATTTTGCAAATTATGTTGTAGATCAATAGCTCGCGTTGTTGCTTCCCTGTTTATTTTTGATATGTTCCTAGAGAAAAATTATGTTGAAAGATGTTAGTAGCAAAGATGCGGATTGGATCCGTGATCTGAGGACTATCCTCATTGCTGCACAGAAAAATTATGTCCTTGATGCACCGCTAGGTGACAGACCTATTGCAGGAGCAGATGGAGACGTTATGAACGTTTGGCTAGCTCAATATGATGACTACTTGATAGTTTAGTGCACCATGCTTAACAGCTTAGAATCGGGACTTCAAAGACGTTTTGAATGTCATGGAACATATAAGATGTTCCAGGAGTTGAAGTTAATATTTCAAGCAAATACCCGAGTTGAGAGATATGAAGTCTCCAACAAGTTCTATAGCTAAAAGATGGAGGAGAATCGCTCAACTAGTGAGCATGTGCTCAGATTGTCTGGGTACTACAATCGCTTGAATCAAGTGGGAGTTAATCTTCCAGATAAAATAGTGATTGACAGAATTCTCTAGTCACCATCACCAAGTTAGTAGAACTTCGTGATGAACTATAGTATGCAAGGGATGACGAAAGTAATTCCCGAGCTCTTCGTGATGCTGAAATCGATGAAGGTAGAAATCAAGAAAAATATCAAGTGTTGATAGTTGACGAGACCACTAGTTTCAAGAAAAGGGCAAAGGGAAGAAGGGGAACTTCAAGAAGAACGGCAAGCAAGTTGCTGCTCAAGTGAAGAAGCCTAAGTCTGGTCGTAAGCCTGAGACTAAGTGCTTCTACTGCAAAGGGACCGTTCACTGGAAGCGGAACTACCCCAAGTATTTGGTGGATAAGAAGGATGGCAAAGTGAACAAAGGTATATTGGATATACATGTTATTGATGTGTACTTACTAGTGTTTATAGCAACCCCTCAGTATTTGATACTGGTTCAGTTGCTAAAGAGTAGTAACTTGAAACGGGAGTTGCAGAATAAACAGAGACTAGTAAAAGGCGAGGTGACGATGTATGTTGGAAGTAGTTCCAAGATTGATATGATCATCATCGCACACTCCCTATACTTTCAAGATTAGTGTTGAAACTAAATAAGTGTTATTTGGTGTTTGCGTTGAGCATGAATATGATTTGATCATGTTTTTTGCAATTCGGTTATTCATTTAAGTTAGAGAACAATTGTTGTTCTGTTTACATGAATAAAAACCTTCTATGGTCATACACACCAACGAAAATGGTTTGTTGGATCTCGATCGTAGTGATACACATAATCATAATATTGAAGCCAAAAGATGCAAAGTTAATAATGATAGTGCAACTTATTTGTGGCACTGCCGTTTAGGTCATATTGGTGTAAAGCGCATGAAGAAACTCCATACTGATGGGATTTTGGAATCACTTGATTATGAATCACTTGATGCTTGCGAACCGTGCCTCATGGGCAAGATGACTAAAACGCCGTTCTCCGGTACTATGGAGAGAGCAACAGATTTGTTGGAAATCATACATACAGATGTATGTGGCCCGATGAATATTGAGGCTCGTAGCAGGTATCATTATTTCTGACCTTCACAGATTATTTGAGCAGATATGGGTATATCTACTTGATGAAACATAAGTCTGAAACATTTGAAAAGTTCAAAGAATTTCAGAGTGAAGTGGAAAATCATCATGACAAGAAAATAAAGTTTCTATGATCTGATCGTAGAGAAGAGTATTTGAGTTACGAGTTTGGCCTTCAGTTAAAACAATGTGAAATAGTTTCACTACTCATGCCACCTGGAACACCACGGTGTAATGGTGTGTCCGAACGTCGTAATCATACTTTATTAGATATGGTGCGATATATGATGTATCTTACCGATCTACCACTATCGTTTTGGGGTTATGCATTAAAGACAGCTGCATTCACGTTAAATAGGGCACCATCAAAATCCGTTGAGACGACGCCTTATGAACTGAGGTTTAGCAAGAAACCAAAGTTGTCGTTTCTTAAAGTTTGGGGTTGCAATGCTTATGTGAAAAGGTTTCATCCTGATAAGCTCAAACCCAAATCGGAGAAATGTGTCTTCATAGGATACCCAAAGGAGACAGTTGGGTACACCTTCTATCACAGATCCGAAGGCAAGACATTCATTGCTAAGAATGGATCCTTTCTAGAGAAGGAGTTTCTCTCGAAAGAAGTGAGTGGGAGGAAAGTAGAACTTGATGAGTTAACTGTACCTGCTCCCTTATTGGAAAGTAGTTCATCACAGAAATCTGTTCATGTGACTCCTACACCAATTACTGAGGAAGTTAATGATGATGATCATGTAACTTCAGATCAAGTTACTACCAAACCTCGTAGGTAAACCAGAGTGAGATCCACACCAGAGTGTACGGTAATCCTGTTCTGGAGGTCATGTTATTTGACCATGACGAACCTACGAACTATGAGGAAGCGATGATGAGCCCAGATTCCGCGAAATAGCTTGAGGCCATGAAATCTGAGATGAGATCCATATATGAGAACAAAGTATGGACTTTGATTGACTTACCCAATGATCGGTGAGCCATTGAGATTAAATGGATCTTCAAGAGGAAGACAGACAGTGATAGTAGTGTTACTGTCTACAAAGCTAGAATTGTCGCAAAAAGGTTTTCGACAAGTTCAAGGTGTTGACTACGATGAGAGTTTCTCACTCGTATCTATGCTTAAGTTTGTCTGAATCATATTAGCAATTGCTGCATTTTATGAAATATGGCAAATGGATAAACAAAACTGCATTCCTTAATGGATTTATTAAAGAAGAGTTGTATATGATGCAACCAGGAGGTTTTGTCAAATCCTAAAAGTGCTAACAAAATATGCAAGCTCCAGCGATCCATCTATGGACTGGTGCAAGCATCTCGGAGTTGGAATATACGCTTTGATAAGTTGATCAAAGGATATAGTTTTATACAGACTTGCGGTGAAGCCTGTATTTACAAGAAAGTGAGTGGGAGCACTACAGCATTTCTGATAAGTATATGTGAATGACATATTGTTGATCGGAAATAATGTAGAATTATTCTGCAAAGCATAAAGGAGTGTTTGAAAGGAGTTTTTCAAAGAAAGACCTCGGTGAAGCTGCTTACATATTGAGCATCAAGAGCTATAGAGATAGATCAAGACGCTTGATAAGTTTTTTCAATGAGTACATACCTTAACAAGATTTTGAAGTAGTTCAAAATAGAACAGTCAAAGAAAGAGTTCGTGCCTGTGTTACAAGGTGTGAAATTGAGTAAGACTCAAAGCCCGACCACGACAACAGATAGAAAGAGAATGAAAGTCATTCCCTATGCCTTGGCCATAGGTTCTATAAAGTATGCCATGCTGTGTACCAGATCGATTGTATACCCTACACTGATTTTGGCAAGGGAGTACAATAGTGATCTAGGAGTAGATCACTGGACATCGGTCAAAATTATCCTTAGTGGAATAAGGATATGTTTCTCGATTATGGAAGTGACAAAAGGTTCGTTGTAAAGGGTTACGTCGATGCAAGTTTTGACACTAATCTAGATGACTCTAAGTCTCGGTCTAGATACATATTGAAAGTGGGAGCAATTAGCTAGAGTAGCTCCGTGCAGAGCATTATAGACATAAAAATTTGCAAAATACTTACGGATCTGAATGTGACAGACCCGTTGACTAAAATTATCTCACAATCAAAACATGATCACACCTTAGTACTCTTTGGGGGTTAATCACATCGCGATGTGAACTAGATTATTGACTCTAGTAAACCCTTTGGGTGTTGGTCACATGACAATGTGAACTATGAGTGTTAATCACATGGTGATGTGAATTATTGATGTTAAATCACATGGCGATGTGAACTAGATTATTGACTCTAGTGCAAGTGGGAGACTGAAGGAAATATGCCCTAGAGGCAATAATAAAGTTATTATTTATTTCCTTATATCATGATAAATGTTTATTATTCATGCTAGAATTGTATTAACCGGAAACATAATACATGTGTGAATACATAGACAAACAGAGTGTCACTAGTATGCCTCTACTTGACTAGCTCGTTGATCAAAGAAGGTTAAGTTTCCTAGCCATTGACATGGGTTGTCATTTGATTAACGAGATCACATCATTAGGAGAATGATGTGATTGACTTGACCCATTCCGTTAGCTTAACACTCGATCGTTTAGTATGTTGCTATTGCTTTCTTCATGACTTATACATGTTCCTATGACTATGAGATTATGCAACTCCCGTTTACCGAAGGAACACATTGTGTGCTACCAAACGTCACAACGTAAATGGGTGATTATAAAGGTGCTCTACAGGTGTCTCCAAAGGTACTTGTTGGGTTGGCGTATTTCGAGATTAGGATTTGTCACTCCGATTGTCGGAGAGGTATCTCTGGGCCCACTCGGTAATGCACATCACTATAAGCCTTGCAAGCATTGTGACTAATGAGTTAGTTGCGGGATGATGTATTACGGAACGAGTAAAGAGACTTGCCAGTAACGAGATTGAACTAGGTATCGAGATACCGACGATCGAATCTCGGGCAAGTAACATACCGATGACAAAGGGAACAACGTATGTTGTTATGCGGTCTGACCGATAAACATCTTCGTAGAATATGTGGGAGCCAATATGGGCATCCAGGTCCCGCTATTGGTTATTGACCGGAGAGGTGTCTCGGTCATGTCTACATAGTTCTCGAACCTGAAGGGTCCGCACGCTTAACGTTACGATGATAGTTTTATTGAGTTTTGATGTACCGAAGGAGTTCGGAGTCCCGGATGAGATCGGGGCCATGACGAGGAGTCTCGAAATGGCCGAGACGTAAAGATTGATATATTGGACGACTATATTCGGACTTCGGAAAGGTTCCAAGTGATTCGGGTATTTTACGGAGAGTTACGGGAATTCGTATTGGGCCTTAATGGGCCATACGGGAAAGGAGGGAAAGACCTCAAAGGGTGGCCGCACCCCTCCCCATGGGCTAGTCCGAATTGGACTAGGGAGGGAGGGCGCCCCCTTCCTTCTTTCTCCTTTCCCCTTCCCTTCTCCTACTCCCACAAGGAAAGGAGGAGTCCTACTCCCGGTGGGAGTAGGACTCCCTCCTTGGGCGCGCCACCTCCCCTTGGCCGGCCCTCTTCCCCTTGCTCCTTTATATACGGGGGCAGGGGGGCACCCCATAGACACACTTGATATACGATATTTTAGCCGTGTGCGGTGCCCCCTCCACCATATTACACCTCGATAATACCGTTGCGGAGCTTAGGCGAAGCCCTGCGTCGGTGGAACATCATCATCGTCACCACGCCGTCGTGTTGATGAAACTCTCCCTCAACACTCGGCTGGATCGGAGTTCGAGGGACGTCATCGAGCTGAACGTGTGTAGAACTCGGAGGTGCCGTGCATTCGGTACTTGATCGGTCGGATCGTGAAGACGTACGACTACATCAACCGCGTTGTGATAACGCTTCCGCTGTCGGTCTACGAGGGTACGTGGACAACAATCTCCCCTCTCGTTGCTATCCATCACCATGATCTTGCGTGTGCGTAGGAAATTTTTGAAATTACTACGTTCCCCAACACGAGGTGGCCGGAGCCGGAGAAGCGTCAGGAGCCGGAGGGCGGGGCGGTGGTCGCGGGGCGCGGTGAGCGAGGTCGCGGGCGTGACCAGGGGCGAGCTCAGGCGCGACCAACAGGCGCGAGGGCCACGGTGAGCGCGGGGGCGAGGGAGAGAGAGGAGGGGCGCGGCTCACGGGGGAGAGGGCGCGGCCACGGCGCGGTGAGCGCGCATCGGACGCGGCCGGAGCGCGTCAACCGCGGGCGAGATCGGCAGGGACCGCGGCGACGAGCGCGAGCGCACGAGGGAGAGGGAGGGAGCGAGGCGGGGCTCACTGGGGCCGTAGGGGGATTGGCAGCGGGGCGCCGGGAGGAGGCGAGGACGACGGCGACGCGGTGACGAGGTGCAGGCCGGCGAGGAGGAGAAGGCAGGCCGGCGGGGCAGCGCTCCGGGCGGCGGCGACGTCCTGGCGCGGGGTCGGCGGTGGTCTCATCTTCGATCCTGATCCAAATAGGGGGAGAGGGGGGGATATTTCGGGGGAGTGGGGGGTGTCGGTGGGGAGTGGATAAGGGGGAGTGGGGGGAGGTGCGCGGCAGGGTGGGCCGGCCGGCTGGGCCTGGGGGTTGGCCCAGTTGGGCCAGGGTCCAGTGGGGGGGGGCTCCTCCCCTTTTTTTGTTCTATTTTCTTTTTTTGTAATTTCTTTTCTTTTATTTATTTGCTTTTCTGTTTTATTTCAATTTAATTTATTTAGGCATTTTATAATAATATGTTTTCTTTATTATATTTACCCTTGTAATATTCGGCACCCACCGAACATTTTTGCTTCAATTTTTGAAAAACTTTTATTGTCGACATTAATTTAAATTTGAAATTTGAAACGGTTAGACCTAACGGTAGATTAGCAACAGTAACTGTGGTGATGTGGCACCATTAGCGTGAGATTACTGTAGCTTGATTATCCGCAAGATTAGCGTGAGATTACTGTAGCTTGATTATCCGGTCGTTACAAAACTCCTCCACTACAAGAAATCTCGTCCCTAGATTTAGGAGGTAGAAGGAAACAGTGCGGGGTATTCATCACGCAGGCGATCCTCGCGTTCCCAAGTGGCCTAATCTTCAGAATGGTGCGACCACTGGACCTTGAGAAACTTGATCGCCTTCTGACGTGTGCGGCGTTCAGCTTGGTCGAGAATGCGGACCGGATGCTCCTTATAGGAGAGGTCCTGCTGCAATTCGAGCACTTCATGATCCACAGCTCGGATTGGGTCCTTGAAGCAACGGCGGAGCTGTGACATATGGAACACATCGTGAACCTGAGAAAGGTTCGGCGGTAGCTCCAGTTGGTATGCCACTTTTCCACGCCTTTCGAGAATAGTGAATGGGCCAATATAGCGAGGAGCTAGTTTGCCCTTGATTCTGAAGCGGTGAGCACCCTTCATAGGTGTGACTCGAAGATAAGCCTTTTCGCCAGGTTGATAGACCATGTCTTTATGATGACGGTCATACTGACTCTTCTGACGTGACTGAGCAGTCTTGAGATTCTCACGGATAATGCGTACTTGTTCTTCGGCATCTTGGATAATATCCGGACCAAAGAGTGGACGTTCCCCAGTTTCTGACCAGTTCAGAGGGGTTAGGCACTTTCGTCCATATAACACTTCGAAGGGGGCCATCTTCAGACTAGCTTGATAGCTATTATTATAAGAGAACTCAGCATACGGGAGAGATTCCTCCCATTTCTTGCCGAAGGAAATAACACAAGCTCGAAGCATGTCTTCGAGAACTTGGTTGACGCGTTCAACCTGCCCTTGCGACTGAGGATGAAATGCAATACTGAATGACAGATGAGTTCCCATAGCTTCTTGGAAACTTGCCCAGAATCTTGAAGTGAATAAGCTACCACGGTCTGAGCTGATAATCAATGGAATACCGTGGAGTGAAACAATCCTTGACATATAGAGCGTTGCCAACTGACTAGCAGTGATCGTTTCTTTGACCGCCAGAAAATGTGCAACTTTGGAAAGCCGGTCAATGACGACAAGAATAGCATCATTACCTTTCTGTGATTTGGGAAATCCAGTGACGAAGTCCATCTCAACATGGTCCCATTTCCATTTAGGAATAGAGATAGGTTGCAGAGTTCCAGCAGGTCTTTGATGTTCTGCTTTGATACGACGGCAAATGTCACACTCAACAACATAACGAGCAATGTCTTGCTTCATATTAGACCACCAGAATCTCTGACGGATGTCTTGGTACATCTTTGTACTACCAGGGTGGATACATAGAGGCGTATCATGAGCTTCTTTCATAACTTCCTGTGTCATATCCAGGTTTTTCTCTGTACATGGCACCACTAGGCGGCCCTTGAAGTATAAGGTGCCATCTTCAGCAATAGTGAAGAATGAGGGCTTTCCTTTTGCGAGGTAGCGCTTAATCTTGTGGGCTTCAGAGTCATACTTCTGTAGCCTTTTGATGCTGTCCACGAGATCTGGTTTAGCAACTAGGGTATTGAGGGAACCCTGGGTAACAACGTGGAGGTTCACCTTGCCAAACTCCTTAGGAGGGGGAGCGAGTGCACCCGAAGGAACAATATGGAGGTTCAGCTTCCTGAATTCTTCAACAAGCGAGGGCTGAACTTTGTGAACCTGGAGGTGGTTGCAGTAAGACTTGCGGCTCAAGGCATCAGCCATTACATTAGCCTTGCCTGGCGTATAGGAAATACCCAAGTCAAAGTCTGCAACAAGCTCCATCCATCTCTGCTGACGGAGGTTCAGATCTGGCTGAGTAAACAGATACTTCAGACTTTGGTGGTCAGTGAAGATCTCGCAACGATTACCGAGAAGGTAATGTCGCCACTGCTTCAGCGCATGAATGACAGCAGCAAGTTCGAGGTCGTGAACTGGGTAGTTCTCTTCGTGAGGGCGCAATTGCCGAGAGGCATAAGCAATCACTTTGCGGTCTTGCATTAGGACACAGCCTAATCCTTGACGGGAAGCGTCGCAGTAAATGACGAAGTCCTTCTTAGTATCAGGTGGAGCTAGAACTGGGGCAGAAGTCAACTTGTCTTTGAGTGCCTGGAAACTTTCCTGACATTTGTCTGTCCATTGGAACTTGACGCCCTTATGCAACAGGTTAGTCAGAGGCCTGGCGATCTTGGAGAAGTTCTCGACGAATCGACGGCAATAGCTGGCGAGACCGAGAAAACTTCTGACTTGCTTAACGTTCTTGGGAGGAGTCCAATCAAGAATAGCCTGAACTCGCTCAGGGTTGACGGCAATACCATCCTTAGAGATGACATGCCCAAGATAGGTTACTTCCGGTAGCCAGAATTCACATTTGGAGAACTTGGCATATAGTTGATGCTCTCGTAGCTTTTCCAGCACAAGTCGAAGATGTTCAGCATGTTCTTCTTCGTTCTTGGAAAATACCAGGATATCATCCAGATAAACCACGACGAACTTGTCGAGGTAATCCATGAATATATAGTTCATCAGACGAGAGAAGGTGGCTGGAGCATTGGTTAAACCGAAAGACATGACGGTGTACTCGTATGAACCATAGCGAGTCACGAAGGCGGTCTTTGGGATATCCTCTTCGCGAACACGGATCTGGTGGTAACCCAACCTCAAGTCGAGCTTAGAGAACACTGACGAACCCGCCAGTTGATCATACAGATCATTGATCCGAGGAAGAGGGTATTTATTCTGAATGGTAGCTTGGTTTATAGGACGGTAGTCTTGAACTAACCGGTTTGTCCCATCCTTCTTCTTGACAAAGAGAGAAGGTGCTCCCCAAGGAGAGCAACTTGGGCGAATGAATCCTTTGCGAAGAGATTTGTCGATTTCCTCCTTAAGCTCAAGGAGTTCATGCGGCGGCATTTTGTAGGGTCGCTTGGCTATAGGAGTGGTGCCTGGTTTCAAGTCGATGATGAATTCGACAGCTCTAGCAGGGGAATCCCTGGAAGTTCTTCAGGAAAGACGTCGAGGAATTCATGCACGACGGGAATGTTTTCAATGCCCTCGAGTGGTGCAGCGTTCAATGCATTCAATGCATAGAGCCTGGCCTCGGCATTTTGCACCAGATGAGCTTGGTAAGCAACTATTTCATCTGAAGGGTGTAGCAGATGGACGGTCTTAGTGGCGCAAACTATAGAAGCAGTGTGCGCTTTCAACCAATCCATACCCAAAATGAGGTCGATGTTAGACGACTTCAGGATAATGGGAGAGGCATAGAATTCCAGCCCTTCGATTTCCACGGGGACATCGATGCCAACCAAGGAGGTTTGACACTGTCCCACGGGGGTTTTGACTAGTACCGAGGTGTTCATCTCCTCACATTTAACGTCGTGCTTGTATGCAAAATGTTCTGACATGAATGAATGCGATGCACCTGTATCAAATAAAACGGATGCTGGTACTAAATTTACGAGGAGTGTACCCATCACAGTAGCAGGCTGGTCTTGAGCTTCGTTGAGATCAACGTGGTTGGCATGAGCACGACCATAAGACTTAGCATTGTTGTTGCGGGGCTGGTTGTTACCACGGCCATTTGCTGGAAGGGCCAGTTGATTCTGGTTCTGGTTGCATTCTCTAGCAGGGTGCCCTGGTTGACCACACCTGAAGCACAAGCCATTATTGCGAGTGGGAACAGGGGCTTGGGACGGTGGAGCTGGAAGTCTTGACTGCCTAGATGTTGGTGGAGGCAGACGAGGTGCAGCATAGGTCTGCCTTGGGGCAGATGCATTTGGACGGTACATGCTGTTCGGGATCCATATCTTACGCTTCTCGGAGGGCGAGCCCGAAGATGAGCCCGTGTCACGTTTGCGCCTGTGAGAGCTCTGGTATTCCTGCAGACCAGTTTCAACATTGATGGCCTTGTTCACCAAGGTGGCGAAATCAGCAAAGTCATGCACTAGAAGTGCGAGCTTGATGTCAGCTTGAAGGCCATCATGGAACTTCTCCTGTCTGCGTGCATCAGTTGCAATGTCCTCCTCAGCATAGCGAGACAAATCCAGAAACTCCCGCTCATAAGCTTCAACAGTTTTGTTGCCTTGGGTGAGGTTGCGGAACTCACGCTTCTTCCGGTCCATGACTCCTTGAGGAATGAAGCGGGCACGGAAAGCAGCTTGGAAGTCTGGCCAGGTGATGATTGTTCCAGCTGGCAGAGTACGCCTGTGGCTGTCCCACCATTGAGCTGCGGGTCCCTTCAGAAAGAAGGAAGCAAAGTTGACGTAGCTGGCAGGGCTACATTGGCAGACTCCATCTCATAGGTGATGTCACGGAGCCAGTCATCAGTATCCAGAGGCTGAGTTGAGCTGCGGTACACAGTTGGATTGAGGTGCATGAATTCTTGCAGAGTTACTGGGGTTGGTTGCTGGTCCATATTGGGGCGAGGAAACTGAGCCATCATATTTTCCATGAATTGGCGGTTCAGTTCGAACTGTTGGATCATACCAGCCATGTACTCAGGTGGTGGTGGGGCATTGCCACCACTACCACGACCACCTGGTCTAACCATCCTGCTAATATATAACAGGGGTTCAGCATTGAGAAATTTGCAAAGACAAGGATCATTCATGATGAAACATGCATAATGAAAGGAGCACGATAGCTACTACATAGTAGTCGGCATAACTTACAAAAGGGGTCATGCATAGAGTTCAGTACACAGACTAAAACAACATAGGCGGCACACAGGCTCGCGGCGAATGCATCTAATACTAACTAAGCAAGACTACATCAGTCCCAAGAGGTACTGTGGAGGTAATCGTAGCCCGACAGCTGGTAGTGAGGCAACGGATAGCCCTCCACGTCAGCAGACTGGGGGCCGCGGATACTCAGGTGTAGAGCCCGACGCTCAGGTGGCAGAAGAGGACCAAGTGCGGGAGAGTAGCCTCCCACCTCTGGCCAACCAACACCGTGGGGCATCACGGTCCTGGCTGGGTAGATCGCAGTACGCGGTAGCTGTCCAGATCGGACAAAGGGGTGCAGCAGCGTCAGAGCACGGTAAAGGTGCTGACGGGTGGTGTACATCTCGTGGCGAAGAGCTCGGTTAGCTCGATCCAGCCCATCAGCATGCAGAACCAGGTTCTGATGGTAGAAGGGCTCTCGGGTGACAGTGGAGTAGGCAGTAGTATAGTATCCCTCCGCACCAACATCAGATGCGATAGCAATGTGCCTGAAAGGGGAGGTGTCCAACTCCCGATACTCTCCACGAAGACGTGTCAGAGCAGCATAGGCAGCATCGTGGACAGCCATATCGATGGTCACACCAACACCATGTGCGGTGTGCAGCACAGTAGTGGAGTCATACTCCCGCAAGTAGAGGTGGACAATGGCACGGTGCTGCTCCTGGTTAAAGTCCTGGTACTCCTCGTAGACGGTGTACTCAGGGTGCCAGCGATAACCCAGATAGGTCATCATCTCAGCTAGCACAGCCGGTGATCCCGAGGCACCAATGGCCGTCGTGTGACGCACGACCTGCCTCGTGGGTTCCATCTGAAAGCAAAGACGTTTCAAAGGAGTCAAATGACAGTGTGTGAATTGTTCAAAACACTATTCTAAGAAACAACTATGGCTTATCCAACTTTGGGGTGAATGCGGTCACGGGATCCTAGTGTTAGAGTTAGTAAATTCGTTTAACCCGAGTAGAAGAGAGTTCAGAGTCCCAGAGTAAAGGTCGAGGAGTAAAAGATCCTAGTACCACCCAATGGCGACGTGGGCCCGTAAGACACACAACCATGTTAGTAAAAGTTTTGTAATGTCTAGACTCGACTTCGGCCAAGGAGTGTGGAAAGGGGGATTCCTACAGGCAGTCGGCTCTGATACCAACTTGTGACGCCCCGATTTGACCATACACTAATCATGCACGCAAATGTGTACGATCAAGATCAGGGACTCACAGGAAGATATCACAACACAACTCTAAAACATAAATAAGTCATACAAGCATCATAATACAAGCCAGGGGCCTCGAGGGCTCGAATACAAGTGCTCGATCACAGACGAGTCAGCGGAAGCAACAATATCTGAGTACAGACATAAGTTAAACAAGTTTGCCTTAAGAAGGCTAGCACAAACTGGGATACAGATCGAACGAGGCGCAGGCCTCCTGTCTGGGATCCTCCTAACTACTCCTGGTCGTCGTCAGCGGGCTACACGTAGTAGTAGGCACCTCCAGTGTCGTAGGTGTCGTCGTCGACGGTGGCGTCTGGCTCCTGGACTCCAGCATCTGGTTGCGACAACCAGATAGAAAGGAAAGGGGGAAAAGAGGGAGAGAAGCAACCGTGAGTACTCATCCAAAGTACTCGCAAGCAAGGAGCTACACTACATATGCATGGGTATATGTGTAAAGGGGCATATCAGTGGACTGAACTGCAGAATGCCAGAATAAGAGGGGGATAGCTAGTCCTGTCGAAGACTACGCTTCTGGCCATCTCCATCTTGCAGCATGTAGAAGAGAGTAGATTGAAGTCCTCCAAGTAGCATCGCATAGCATAATCCTACCCGGCGATCCCCTCCTCGTCGCCCTGTTAGAGAGCGATCACCGGGTTGTATCTGGCACTTGGAAGGGTGTATTTTATTCAGTATCCAGTTCTAGTTGTCATAAGGTCAAGGTACAACTCCGGGTCGTCCTTTTACCGAGGGACACGGCTATTCGAATAGATAAACTTCCCTGCAGGGGTGCACCACATAACCCAACACGCTCGATCCCATTTGGCCGGACACACTTTTCTGGGTCATGCCCGTCCTCGGAAGATCAACACGTCGCAGCCCCACCTAGGCACAACAGAGAGGTCAGCACGCCGGTCTAACCCTATGCGCGCAGGGGTCTGGGCCCATCGCCCTACGCACACCTGCATGTTGCGTACGCGGCCGGAAGCAGACCTAGCCTAGTGGCGTTCCAGTCCAATCCGGCGCGCGCCACTCAGTCGCTGACGTCACGAAGGCTTCGGCTGATACCACGACGCTGGGATACCCATAACTACTCCCGCGTAGATGGTTAGTGCGTATAGACCAAATGGCCAGACTCAGATCAAATACCAAGAACTCGTTATGCGTGTTATGTCGAAGTAACCGCGGACGCCGTCCAGGGCCAGGCCCACCTCTCACCTAGGTGGTCTCAACCTGCCCTGTCGCTCCGCCACAAAGATCCACTTGCGGGTACTCCTACGAGCCGACCCGACTTTAGTAGGAGGGGTCGTCAACTCCGTAGTCGAACTGGACAGCAGCAGTGTCGGTCTCGTAGTCTACCGGAGAGAAGAGGGGGAAGAAACAGTAAATACAATGCAAACATAAGCATGACGATGCGTGACATGACAATGAGCGGTGCTAGGTGTGTCCTAACGCGACAGTAGGTGGTACCGGCAAAGGGGGGGGAACATCCGGGAAAGTATTCCCGCTGTTTCGCGTTTTCGGACAGATGAACCGGAGGTGAAATGTTGCAGGTTCACTATGCTAGGGACGCGTGGCGGACGAACGGACTGCGTATTCGGGTTCGTCTCGTCGTTCTGAGAACCTTTCATGTAGAAAGTATTTTCATCCGAGTTACGGATTAAAAGATATGATTTTCTAAAGATTTTAATAATTTCTGGAATTTAATTAATTATTTAATTTAATTCAAAATTTGGATTTATGACATCAGCATGATGTCATGCTGACGTCAGCAGTCAACGTTGACCGTTGACCTGGTCAACCTGACAGGTGGGTCCCACCTGTCAGAGGATGTTACCTAATTAACTACTGTTTAGTTAAATTAATTATTTGTTTTATTTATATATTTATTAATTAATTTATTATTATTATATTATATTATTTATTTTTTTAAATCATTTTTTTATTTTTTTATTTTTTTTCTTTTCGTTCTGTGGGCTGGGCCCCATATGTCATAGGGCCACGGGGGTTCGGGCCCAGGGGCAGTGGCTCAGAGGAGGGCGAGGCCCCACCTGGCAGTGGCCCAGGGGGCCACAGCGGGTTTGGTCCAACGGGTGCGGGCGCACCCGAGCGAGCGCTCGCCCGCAGGGCGGGACGAGGACGCCAGGGCACCGATGGCGGGGCTCGCCGGCGCGGCCAGGGGCCACGGCGGGTGGAGGCGAGGGTGGCGCCGGTGCGGTCGGAGTGGCGCGGAGGGGCAGGCGCGGTGGCGCGGCCACGGGACAGAGGGAGAGACGGGGAGGGCGAGGCCATGGCCGAGGTGGCCGGAGCAGGAGAAGCGTCGGGAGCCGGAGGGCGGGGCGGTGGTCGCGTGGCGCGGTGAGCGCGGTCGCGGGCGTGACCAGGGGCGAGCCCAGGCGCGGCCAACGGGCACGAGGGCCACGGTGAGCGCGGGGGCGAGGGAGAGAGAGGAGGGGCGCGGCTCACGGGGGAGAGGGCGCGGCCACGGCGCGGTGAGCGCGCATCGGATGCGGCCGGAGCGCGTCAACCGCGGGCGAGATCGGCGGGGACCGCGGCGACGAGAGCGAGCGCACGAGGGAGAGGGAGGGAGCGAGGCGGGGCTCACTAGGGCCGTAGGGGGATTGGCAGCGGGGCGCGGGGAGGAGGCGAGGACGATGGCGACGCGGTGACGAGGTGCAGGCCGGCGAGGAGGAGAAGGCAGGCCGGCGGGGCAGCGCTCCGGGCGGCGGCGACGTCCTGGCGCGGGGTCGGCGGTGGTCTCCTCCTCGATCCCGATCCAAATCGGGGGAGAGGGGGGATATTTCGGGGGAGTGGGGGGTGTCGGTGGGGAGTGGATAAGGGGGAGTGGGGGGAGGTGCGCGGCAGGGTGGGCCGGCCGGCTGGGCCTGGGGGTTGGCCCAGTTGGGCCAGGGTCCAGTGGGGGGTCCTTCCCTTTTTTTTGTTCTGTTTTCTTTTTTTGAAATTTCTTTTCTTTTATTTATTTGCTTTTCTATTTTATTTCAATTTAATTTATTTAGGCATTTTATAAAAATATGTTTTCTTTATTATATTTACCCTTGTAATATTCGGCACCCACCGAACATTTTTGCTTCAATTTTTGAAAAACTTTTATTGTCGACATTAATTTAAATTTGAAATTTGAAACGGTTGGACCTAACGGTAGATTAGCAACAGTAACTGTGGTGATGTGGCACCATTAGCGTGAGATTACTGTAGCTTGATTATCCGCACCATTAGCGTGAGATTACTGTAGCTTCATTATCCGGGCGTTACAATGGTTAACAAGACCACTAGTTTCAAGAAAAGGGCAAAGGGATAGAAGGGGAACTTCAAGAAGAACGGCAAGCAAGTTGCTGCTCAAGTGAAGCCCAAGTCTGTACCTAAGCCTGAGACTAAGTGCTTCTACTGCAAAGGGACTGGTCACTGGAAGCGGAACTGCCCCAAGTATTTGGTGGATAAGAAGGATGGCAAAGTGAACAAAGGTATGTTTGATATACAGATTATTGATGTGTATTTTACTAGTGTTCGTAGCAACCCCTCGGTATTTGATATTGGTTCAGTTGCTAAAGAGTAGTAACTCGAAACGGGAGTTGCATAATGAATAGAAACTAGTTAAGGATGAAGTGACGATGTGTATTGGAAGTGGTTCCAAGATTGATATGATCATCATCGCACACTCCCTATACTTTCGAGATTAGTGTTGAACCTAAATAAGTGTTATTTGGTGTTTGCGTTGAGCATGAATATGATTTGATCATGTTTATTGCAATACGGTTATTCATTTAAGTTAGAGAATAATTGTTGTTCTGTTTACATGAATAAAACCTTATGTGGTTACACACCCAATGAAAATGGTTCGTTGGATCTCGATCGTAGTGATACACATATTCATAATATTGAGGCCAAAAGATGCAAAGTTAATAATGATAGTGCAACTTATTTGTGGCACTGACGTTTAGGTCATATTGGTGTAAAGCGCATGAAGAAACTCCATGCTGATGGGCTTTTGGAATCACTTGATTATGAATCACTTGATGCTTGCGAACCATGCCTTATGGGCAAGATGACTAAGACTCCGTTCTCCGGAACAATGGAGCGAGCAACTGACTTATTGGAAATAATACATACTGATGTATGCGATCCGATGAGTGTTGAGGCTCGCGGCGAGTATCGTTATTTTCTGACCTTCACAGATGATTTGAGCAGATATGGGTATATCTACTTGATGAAACATAAGTCTGAAACATTTGAAAAGTTCAAAGAATTTCAGACTGAAGTGGAAAATCATCGTGACAAGAAAATAAGGTTTCTACGATCTGATCGCGGAGACAAATATTTGAGTTACGAGTTTGGTCTTCAATTAAAACAATGTGGAATAGTTTCACAAATTCGTGCCACCTGGAACACCACAGCATAATGGTGTGTCCGAACGTCATAACCGTACTTTATTGGATATAGTGCAATCTATGATGTTTCTTACCGATTTACCACTATAGTTTTGGGGTTATGCATTAGAGACAGCTGCATTCACATAAAAAAGGGCACCATCTAAATCCGTTTGAGACGACATCGTATGAACTGTGGTTTGGCAAGAAACCAAAGTTGTCGTTTCTTAATGTTTGGGGTTGCGATGCTTATAAGAAAAAGTTTCATCCTGATAAGCTCAAACCCAAATCGGAGAAATGTGTCTTCATGGGATACCCAAAGGAGACAATTGGGTGCACCTTCTATCACAGATCCGAAGGCAAGGTATTCGTTGCTAAGAATAGATCCTTTCTAGAGAAGGAGTTTCTCTCGAAAGAAGTGAGTTGGAGGAAAGTAGAACTTGATGAGGTAACTGTACCTTCTCCCGAATTGGAAAGTAGTTCATCACTGAAATCAGTTCCAGTGATGCTTACACCAATTAGTGAGGAAGCTAATGATGATGATCATGTAACTTCAGATCAAGTTACTACCGAAACTCGTAGGTAAACCAGAGTGAGATCCACACCAGTGGTACGGTAATCCTGTTCTGGAAGTCATGTTACTTGACCATGACGAACCTACGAACTATGAGGAAGCGATGATGAGCCCAGATTCCGCGAAATGGCTTGAGGCCATGAAATCTGAGATGAGATCCATGTATGAGAACAAAGTATGGACTTTGATTGACTTGCCCAATGATCGGCGAGCCATTGAGATTAAATGGATCTTCAAGAGGAAGACGGACGCTGATAGTAGTGTTACTATCTACAAAGCTAGAATGGTCACAAAAAGGTTTTCGACAAGTCAAGGTGTTGACTACGATGAGAGTTTCTCACTCGTATCTATGCTTAAGTCTGTCCGAATCATGTTAGCAATTGCCGCATTTTATGAAATCTGGTAAATGGATAAACAAAACTGCATTCCTTAATGGATTTATTAAAAAAAGAGTTGTATATGATACAACCAGAAGGTTTTATCAATCCTAAAGGTGCTAACAAAATATGCAAGCTCCAGTGATCCATCTATGGACTGGTGCAAGCATCTCGGAGTTGGAATATATGCTTTGATAAGTTGATCAAAGGATATAGTTTTATACAGACTTGCGGTGAAGCCTGTATTTACAAGAAAGTGAGTGGGAGCACTACAACAATTCTGATAAGTATATGTGAATGAAATATTGTTGATCGGAAATAATGTAAAATTATTCTGCAAAGCATAAAGGAGTGTTTGAAAGGAGTTTTTTTAGAAAGACATCGGTGAAGCTACTTACATATTGAGCATCAAGATCTATAGAGATAGATCAAGACGCTTGATAAGTTTTTCAATGAGTACATACCTTGACAAGATTTTGAAGTAGTTCAAAATGGAATAGTCAAAGAAAGAGTTCTTGCCTGTGTTACAAGGTGTGAAATTGAGTAAGACTCAAAGCCCGACCACGGCAGAAGATAGAAAGAGAATGAAAGTCATTCCCTATGCCTTGGCCATAGGTTCTATAAAGTATGCCATGCTGTGTACCAGATCTATTGTATACCCTACACTGATTTTGGCAAGGGAGTACAATAGTGATCTAGGAGTAGATCACTGGACAGCGGTCAAAATTATCCTTAGTGGAATAAGGATATGTTTCTCGATTATGGAAGAGACAAAAGGTTCGTCGTAAAGGGTTAAGTCGATGCAAGTTTTTGACACTGATCTAGATGACTCTAAGTCTCAATCTGGATACATATTGAAAGTGGGAGCTATTAGCTAGAGTAGCTCCGTGCAGAGCATTGTAGACATAGAATTTGCAAAATACTTACGGTTCTGAATGTGACAGACCCGTTGACTAAAATTATCTCACAAGCAAAACATGATCACACCTTAGTACTCTTTGGGTGTTAATCACATAGCGATGTGAACTAGATTACCGACTCTAGTAAACCCTTTGGGTGTTGGTCACATATCGATGTGAACTATGGGTGTTAACCACATAAAGATCTGAACTATTGATGTTAAATCACATGGCGATGTGAACTAGATTATTGACTCTAGTGCAAGTGGGAGACTGAAGGAAATATGCCCTAGAGGCAATAATAAAGTTATTATTTATTTCCTTATATCATGATAAATGTTTATTATTCATTCTAGAATTGTATTAACCGGAAACATGATACATGTGTGAATACATAGACAAACAGAGTGTCACTAGTATGCCTCTACTTGACTAGCTTGTTGATCAAAGATGGTTATGTTTCCTAGCCATAGACATGAGTTGTCATTTGATTAACGGGATCATATCATTAGAAGAATGATGTGATTGACTTGACACATTCCGTTAGCTTAGCACACGATCGTTTAGTATGTTGCTATTGCTTACTTCATGACTTATACATGTTCCTATGACTCTGCGATTATGCAACTCCCGTTTACCGGAGGAACACTTTGTGTGCTACCAAACGTCACAACGTAACTGGGTGATTATAAAGGTACTCTACAGGTGTCTCCGAAGGTACTTGTTGGGTTGGCGTATTTCGAGATTAGGATTTGTCACTCCGATTGTCGGAGAGGTATCTCTGGGCCCTCTCGGTAATGCACATCACTTAAGCCTTGCAAGCATTGCAACTAATGAGTTTGTTGCGGGATGATGTATTACGGAACGAGTAAAGAGACTTGCCGGTAACGAGATTGAACTAGGTATTGAGATACCGACGATCGAATCTCGGGCAAGTAACATACTGATGACAAAGGGAACAACGTATGTTGTTATGCGGTCTGACCGATAAAGATCTTCGTAGAATATGTGGGAGCCAATATGAGCATCCAGGTTTCACTATTGGTTATTGAGCGGAGACGTGGCTCGGTCATGTCTACATAGTTCTCGAACCCGTAGGGTCCGCACGCTTAAAGTTCGATGACGGTTATATTATGAGTTTATATGTTTTGATGTACCGAAGGTTGTTAGGTGTCCCGGATGTGATCACGGACATGACGAGGAGTCTCGAAATGGTCGAGACATAAAGATTGATATATTGGAAGCCTATGTTTGGATATCGGAAGTGTTCCGGGTGAAATCGGGATTTTACCGGAGTACCGGGAGGTTAGCGGAACCCCCCGGCAACATAATGGGCCTTAGTGGGCCTAGGTGGAAGAGATGAGAGGCGGCTAGGGATGGGCCGCGCGCCCCTCCCCCCTAGTCCGAATAGGACAAGGAGAAGGGGGCGGCGCCCCCTTCCTTCTTCTCCCTCTCTTCTTTCCCTCCTCCCAAGTCCTAATCCAACTAGGAAAAGGGGGGAGTCCTACTCCCGGCGGGATTAGGACTCCTCCTGGCGCGTCCCAAGGCTGGCCGCACCTCTCCCCCTTTGATCCTTTATATACGGGGGCAGGGGGCACCCCATAGACACAACAATTGATCATTGATCTCTTAGCCGTGTGTGGTGCCCCCCTCCAGCATATTACACCTCGATAATATCGTACCGGTGCTTAGGCGAAGCCCTGCGTCGGAAGAACATCATCATCGTCACCACGCCGTCGTGCTGACGAAACTCTCCCTCAACACTCGGCTGGATCGGAGTTCGAGGGACGTCATCGAGCTGAACGTGTGCTGAACTCGGAGGTGTCGTATGTACGGTACTTGATCGGTCTGATCGTGAAGACGTACGACTACATCAACCGCGTTGTGTTAACGCTTCCGCTTTCGGTCTACGAGGGTACGTGGACAACACTCTCCCCTCTCGTTGCTATGCATCACCATGATCTTGCATGTGCGTAGGATTTTTTTTGAAATTACTACGTTCCCCAACACATAGTTATGAGAATATCTAGGCATGATCATGTATATAGGCATCACGTCCGAGACAAGTAGACCGACTCTTGCCTGCATCTACTACTATTACTCCACACATCGACCGCTATCCAGCATGCATCTAGAGTATTAAGTTCATAAGAACAGAGTAACGCTTTAAGCAAGATGACATGATGTAGAGGGATAAATTCATGCAATATGATAAAAAAACCCATCTTGTTATCCTCGATGGCAACAATACAATATGTGCCTTGCTGCCCCTACTGTCACTGGGAAAGGACACCGCAAGATTGAACCCAAAGCTAAGCACTTCTCCCATTGCAAGAAAGATCAATCTAGTAGGCCAAACCAAACTGATAATTCGAAGAGACTTGCAATGATAACCAATCATACATAAATAATTCAGAAGATTCAAATATTATTCATAGATAAACTTGATCATAAACCCACAATTCATCGGTCTCAACAAACACACCGCAAAAGAAGATTACATCGAATAGATCTCCACGAGAGAGGGGGAGAACATTGTATTGAGATCCAAAAAGAGAGAAGAAGCCATCTAGCTAATAACTTTGGACCCGAAGGTCTGAGGTAAACTACTCACACTTCATCGGAGAGGCTATGGTGTTGATGTAGAAGCCCTCCGTGATCAATGCCCCCTCCGGCGGATCTCCGGAACAGGCCCCAAGATGGGATCTCATAGGTATAGAAGGTTGCGGCGGTGGAATTAGGTTTTTTGGCTCCGTATTTGATCGTTTGGGGGTACGTAGGTATATATAGGAGGAAGGAGTACGTCGGTGGAGCAACGTGGGGCCCACGAGGGTGGAGGGTGCGCCCAGGGGGGTAGGCGCGCCCCCCTACCTCGTGGCTTCCTGGTGGCTTTCTTGACGTAGGGTCCAAGTCCTCTGGATCATGTTCGTTCCGAAAATCACGTTCCCGAAGGTTTCATTCCATTTGGACTCCGTTTGATATTTCGTTTTCTGCCATCAATTTGCAAAATCACTATGCCAGTAAAAAATAAGTTTATTTTTACAAAAGAAATATTTTTATTACTCAATGATTGTTACATCATTAACTTAAAAACGTACATGCTGTTTAGGTGGATTATCCAACAAAGTTCAAGGGGAAGTAAATTTGGTTTCCCTAGCAAGCTCATGGGTCACAACATTTGCTTCCCAATGGAAATGTTCAACCTTCAAAAGAAATCTTGACGAATTGTGTGTACATATGGTAGCATTCTTCATGAATCAAGTTAGTACCTTGCATGAAGTCATTGTCTTCTTCGTCCAAAAAGTCATTGTCTTGACTGCTACTACTATCTATGTTGGCAGTACCATTAGTAGCGGTTTGTGTTGGGGAACGTAGCAGAAATTCAAAATTTTCTACGCATCACCAAGATCAATCTATGGAGTACTCTAGCAACGAGGGGAAGGGGAGTGCATCTACATACCCTTGTAGATCGCGAGCGGAAGCGTTGCAAGAACGCGGATGAGGGAGTCGTACTCGTAGCGATTCAGATCGCGGTTGATTCCGATCTAAGCACCGAAGAACGGTGCCTCCGCGTTCAACACACGTGCAGCCCGGTGACGTCTCCCACGCCTTGATCCAGCAAGGAGAGAGGGAGAGGTTGGGGAAGACTCCATCCAGCAGCAGCACGACGGCGTGGTGGTGATGGAGGAGCGTGGCAATCCCGCAGGGCTTCGCCAAGCACCGCGGGAGAGGAGGAGGAGGGAGAGGGGTAGGGCTGCACCAAAAGGAGACGTTCTCATGTCTTGGGCAGCCCCAAACCTCAACTATATATAGGGGAGGGGGAGGGCTGCGCCCCCCATCTAGGGTTCCCCCCCCAAGGGGTGCGGCCAGCCCTAGATGGGGCTTGGGGGCGGCCAAAGGGGGGAGGAGTGCCTCCGAAGTCAAGTGGAGGCCCTCCCCCTTAGGGTTTCCCCTCTCCCATGCGCATGGGCCTTGGGGGGGCTGGTGCCCCTGGCCCATTAAGGCTAGGGCGCCCCCTTACAGCCCATGCTGCTGTATTGGACGTGGTGAAACATTTTCCGGACCTCCGGACCCCTCCGGAATCCTCCGGAACCTTTTGGAAGCTTCCCGGTACAATACCGAAAAACCCGAACTTTTCCCGGAACCCGAACAACAACTTTCCATATATAAATCTTTACCTCCGGACCATTCCGGAACTCCTCATGACGTCCGGGATCTCATCCGGGACTCCGAACAACATTCGGTAACCACGTACATACTTTCCCTATAACCCTAGCGTCATCGAACCTTAAGTGTGTAGACCCTACGGGTTCGGGAACCATGCAGACATGACCGAGACGTTCTACGGTCAATAACCAACAGCGGGATCTGGATACCCATGTTGGCTCCCACATGTTCCACGATGATCTTATCGGATGAACCACGATGTCGGGGATTCAATCAATCCCGTATGCAATTCCCTTTGTCTATCGGTATGTTACTTGCCCGAGATTCGATCGTCGGTATCCCTATACCTTGTTCAATCTCGTTACCGGCAAGTCTCTTTACTCGTTCCATAACTCACATCATCCCGTGATCAACTCCTTGGTCACATTGTGCACATTATGATGATGTCCTACCGAGTGGGCCCAGAGATACCTCTCCGTTTACACGGAGTGACAAATCCCAGTCTCGATTCGTGCCAACCCAACAGACACTTTCGGAGATACCTGTAGTGCACCTTTATAGCCACCCAGTTATGTTGTGACGTTTGGTACACCCAAAGCATTCCTACGGTATCCGGGGGTTGCACAATCTCATGGTCTAAGGAACTGATACTTGACATTAGAAAAGCTCTGAGCAAACGAACTACACGATCTTGTGCTAGGCTTAGGATTGGGTCTCGTCCATCACATCATTCTCCTAATGATGTGATCCCGTTATCAACGACATCCAATGTCCATGGTCAGGAAACCGTAACCATCTATTGATCAACGAGCTAGTCAACTAGAGGCTTACTAGGGACATGGTGTTGTCTATGTATCCACACATGTATCTGAGTTTCCTATCAATACAATTCTATCATGGATAATAAACGATTATCATGAACAAGGAAATATAATAATAACCAATTTATTATTTCCTCTAGGGCATATTTCCAACAGTTTGAACCTCTATATATAGTTTCACGTGGTTAGCCACAAAATGAAACATAACCCCATCATGTAAATAGTGTCAAAACTGAAAAATCAACTACACCTACTCTACCAAGAAACAAATCCACAAGATACAATACATATAACTAATTTAGGTATAGTAGTAAATCAATCCCATTGGATTCATACTTTATTTGCTACTATGAAAGTACCGCAGATCCCTTGTAGACTACAAAATGTTGTATTAGTAATATACAACAGTAACATGTACACAGAAATTGACAATCTCCCAAGCCCTGAAGAGTCGCTTCAGAACAACTTTTTAAAATAGCAATATCTAGTATGTATTGAGTAGGATTATCTGAAGAAGATGTATTCCAGCTCATGTCTTCTTCATATAAATCCCACAAAATGGGAACAAAAAGGTTGATGCTTGAAAAGAGAAGGTTGCCAGGGCCATTGAAGTTTAGCTTCACGTCAGTGGTTTGAGCAAATTTATCATCTTTTTTTCAGCAGAACTTAACACTACACGGGAACTAAACTGGGCGGAAGTTTGTATCTAAAGCGTACTTGATGCATTGAGCTCTGGATTGTATTGCATAAATTTAGAGACACGAAATTCATCAAGAAACAACTGATAAAACCAGGCTATTTGCAACTTGTAAACATACACGTAGAGTCAAACAAGCAGACTTCCAATTGCTATATATATGGCTTTGAAGGAAATATGCCCTAGAGGCAATAATAAAGTTATTATTTATTTCCTTATTTCATGATGAATGTTTACAAATTGAGATTTTGTGATTTTGCAAATTGATGGTTGAACTGAATAATTACAAATTGAGATACCGACGATCGAATCTCGGGCAAGTAACATACCGATGACAAAGGGAACAACGTATGTTGTTATGCAGTCTGACCGATAAAGATCTTCATAGAATATGTGGGAACCAATATGAGCATCCAGGTTCCGCTATTGGTTATTGACCGGAGACGTGTCTCGGTCATGTCTACATAGTTCTCGAACCCGTAGGGTCCGCACGCTTAAAGTTTGATGACGGTTATATTATGAGTTTATGTGTTCTGATGTACCGAAGATAGTTCAGAGTCCCAGATGTGATCACGGACATGACGAGGAGTCTCGAAATGGTCGAGACATAAAGATTGATATATTGCAAGCCTATGTTTGGATATCGGAAGTGTTCCGGGTGAAATCGGGATTTTACCGGAGTACCGGGGGTTACCAGAACCCCCCCCCCCCGGGGGGGGGGGGGGGGGGTTTAATGGGCCTACATGGGCCTTAGTGGAGAAGAGGAGGGACAACCAGGGCAGGCCGCGCGCCCCCTCCCCCTCTAGTCCGAATTGGACAAGGAGGGGGGCGGCGCCCCCCTTTCCTTCCTCTCTCCCTCCTCCTTCCCCCTTCTCCTACTCCAACTAGGAAAGGAGGGAGTCATACTGCCGATGGGAGTAGGAATCCTCCTGGCGTGCCTCCTCCTGGCCAGCCGCCTCTCCCTCCCTTGCTCCTTTATATACGGGGGCAGGGGGCACCCCATAGACACAACAATTGATCTCTTGATCTCTTAGTCGTGTGCGGTGCCCCCCTCCACCATAATCCACCTCGATAATATCGTACCGGTGCTTAGGCGAAGCCCTGCGTCGGTAGAACATCATCATCGTCACCACGCCGTCGTGCTGACGGAACTCTCCCTCAAAGCTCGGCTGGATCGGAGTTCGAGGGACGTCATCGAGCTGAACGTGTGCTGAACTCGGAGGTGTTGTACGTTCGGTACTTGTATCAGTCGGATCGTGAAGACGTACGACTACATCAACCGCGTTGTGCTAACGCTTCCGCTTTCGGTCTACGAGGGTACGTGGACAACACTCTCCCCTCTCGTTGCTATGCATCACCATGATCCTGTGTGTGCGTAGGAATTTTTTTGAAATTACTATGTTCCCAACAGTGGCATCCGAGCCAGGTTTTATGCGTAGATGTTATATGCACGAGTAGAACACAAGTGAGTTGTGGGCGATACAAGTCATACTGCTTACCAGCATGTCATACTTTGGTTCGCGGTATTGCTGGATGAAGCAGCTGATACGTCTCCAACGTATCTATAATTTTTGCTTGCTCCATGCTATATTATATTCTGTTTTGGACAGTATTGGGCTTTATAATACACTTACATATTATTTTTGGGACTAACCTATTAACCGGAGGCCCAACCCAGAATTGCTGTTTTTTGCCTATTTCAGAGTTTCAAAGAAAAAGAATATCAAACGGAGTCCAAATGGAATGAAACCTTCGGGAACGTGATTTTCGGAACGAACGTTATCCAGTGGACTTGGATCCTATGTCAAGACATCAACCAGGAGGGCACGAGGTAGGGGGCGCGCCCTCCACCCTCGTGGGCCCCCTGTTGCTCCACCGACGTACTCCTTCCTCCTACATATACCTACGTACCCCAAACTACTAGATACGGAGCCAAAAACCTAATTCCACCGCCGCAACCTTCTGTACCCGTGAAATCCCATCTTGGGGCCTGTTCCGGAGCTCCGACAGAGGGGGCATCGATCACGGAGGGCTTCTAGATCAACACCATAGCCTCTCCGATGATGTGTGAGTAGTTTACCTCAGACCTTCGGGTCCATAGTTATTAGCTAGATGCCTTCTTCTCTCTTTTTGGATCTCAATACAATGTTCTCCCCCTCTGTCGTGGAGATCTATTCGATGTAATCTTCTTTTGCGGTGTGTTTGTTGAGACCGATGAATTGTGGGTTTATGATCAAGTTTATCTATGAACAATATTTGAATCTTCTCTGAATTCTTTTATGTATGATTGGTTATCTTTGCAAGTCTCTTCGAATTATCAGTTTGGTTTGGCCTACTAGATTGATCTTTCTTGCAATGGGAGAAGTGCTTAGCTTTGGGTTCAATCTTGCGGTGTTCCTTCCCAGTGACAGTAGAGGCAGCAAGGCACGTATTGTATTGTTGCCATCGAGGATAACAAGATGAGGTTTTTGTCATATTGCATGAGTTTATCCCTCTACATCATTTCATCTTGCTTAAAGCGTTACTCTGTTCTTATGAACTTAATACTCTAGATGCATGCTGGATAGCGGTCGATGTGTGGAGTAATAGTAGTAGATGTAGGCAGGAGTCGGTCTACTTGTCTCGGACGTGATGCCTATATACATGATTATACCTAGATATTCTCATAACTATGCTCAATTCTGTCAATTGCTCAACAGTAATTTGTTCAACCACCGTAAAATACTTATGCTTTTGAGAGAAGCCACTAGTGAAACCTATGCCCCCCGGGTCTATTTTCCATCATATTAATCTTCCGACACTTAGCTATTTCTTTTGCCGTTTTTATTTTGTTTACTTTACTTTGCATCTTTATCCTAAAAATACCAAAAATATTATCCTATCATATCTATCAGATCTCACTCTCGTAAGTGACTGTGTAGGGATTGACAACCCCTTATCGCGTTGGTTGCGAGGATTTATTTGTTTGTGTAGGTGCGAGGGACTCGCGCGTAGCCTCCTACTAGACTGATACCTTGGTTCTCAAAAACTGAGGGAAATACTTACGCTACTTTGCTGCATCACCCTTTCCTCTTCAAGGGAAAACCAACGCAGTGCTCAATAGGTAGCAAGAAGGATTTCTGGCGCCGTTGCCGGGGAGGTCTACGCAAAAGTCAACATACCAAGTACCATCACAAACCCTTATCTCGCGCATTACATTATTTGCCATTTGCCTCTCGTTTTCCTCTCCCCCACTTCACCCTTGCCGTTTTATTCGCCCCCTCTTTTCCGGTTGCCTCTTTTCGTTCACTTTTCCCTTGCCATGTCGGAACCAAAAAGAGTTGGGGTTCCTCTCCCAATTTTTAGCACTCTAGACAATCCTACTATCTTATCTAAACTCATAAATAAAAATACTATGGAAAAACCTGCCGGAGTTATCAATGAAAACCTTAGCAATTTTGATGAAGAAGACTCTGGAATATTTCGTTATTTACTCGATGAATCTTTGAAAGATGCTTGGGATATGCTATTAAGGATCCGGGCTAGCTATGTACCTCAATACCAAATTGAGGTTTACTTAAAGAGCTTTTATGTTGGGTTGCCCGCTTCGTTCAAACAAGTTTTACATTCTATTTTTGAAGAGGGTTTTCTCGAAGGGGACCCCATAGATACCTATGAAAAGATGAAAACTATATTTGGGCACCCCATTAATGAGAAAGTTGAAATCACATCACTTTTGCTTTCTTACCAAAACGAATCTATCAAAGAGATAAAAGCTAGCCTAGATGCCAATTTCCGCAACATACTTAATCTTTCTTCTACCATTAATGGCCATTTACTTTGTCAAAATAGAAAGATTAATTCCATAGATAACAAGTTTGCTCTCTTTTTCCCTAAAACCAAAGATGGCAATACCTAGATCTATCCTTGCCTTTATGCCTAGCTAGGGGCGTTAAACGATAGCGCTTGTTGGGAGGCAACCCAATTTTATTTTTAGTTTTTTTGCTTTTTGCTTCTGTTTAGGGTCAGATGTGTTTTTATGTTTTAATTAGTGTTTGTGCCAAGTTAAACCTATAGGATCTTCTTGGATGATAGTTATTTGATCTTGCAGAAAATTCCAGAAACTTTCTGTTCACAAAAATAATTGTTAAAAATCACCAGAACATGATAAAATATTGATTCCAATTGCTGCTGATAAATAAACAAATTGTCTAGGTCTTCCTATTTTGGCTGATTTTTTGGAGTTCCAGAAGTTTGCGTTAGTTACAGATTACTACAGACTGTTCTGTTTTTGACAGATTCTGTTTTTCGTGTGTTGTTTGCTTATTTTGATGAATCTATGGCTAGTAAAATAGTTTATAAACCATAGAGAAGTTGGAATACAGTAGGTTTAACACCAATATAAATAAAGAATGAATTCATTACAGTACCTTGAAGTGGTCTTATGTTTTCTTTCGCTAACGGAGCTCACGAGATTTTCTGCTAAGTTTTGTGTTGTGAAGTTTTCAAGTTTTGGGTGAAAGATTTGATGGATTATGGAACAAGGAGTGGCAAGAGCCTAAGCTTCGGGATGCCCATGGCACCCCAAGATAACCTAAGGACACCAAAAAGCCAAAGCTTGGGGATGCCCCGGAAGGCATCCCCTCTTTCGTCTACTTCCATCGGTAACTTTACTTGGAGCTATATTTTTATTTACCACATGATATGTGTTTTGCTTGGAGTGTCTTGCATGATTTGAGTCTTTGCTTTTTAGTTTACCACAATCATCCTTGCTGTACACACCTTTTGAGAGAGACACACATGATTCGGAAATTATTAGAATACTCTATGTGCTTCACTTATATCTTTTGAGTTATATAGTTTTTGCTCTAGTGCTTCACTTATATCTTTTAGAGCACGGTGGTGATTTTGTTTTATAGAAACTATTGTTCTCTCATGCTTCACTTAGATTATTTCGAGAGTCCTACAAAACAGCATGGTAGTTTGCTTTAACAATAATAGGCATTCAAGATTAGTAAAAGAAAAATTGTTATGAGTGTGTTGAATACTATGAGAAGTTTGATGCTTGAAAATTGTTTTGAGATATGGAGATGGTGATATTAGAGTCATGCTAGTTGAGTAGTTGTGAATTTGAGAAATACTTGTGTTAAAGTTTGTGATTCCCGTAGCATGCACGTATGGTGAACCGTTATGTGATGAAGTCGGAGCATGATTTATTTATTGATTGTCTTCCTTATGAGTGGCGGTCGGGGACGAGCGATGGTCTTTTCCTACCAATCTATCCCCCTAGGAGCATGCGCGTAATACTTTGCTTTGATAACTTGTAGATTTTTGCAATAAGTATATGAGTTCTTTATGACTAATGTTGAGTCCATGGATTATACGCACCCTTCCTCCTTCCACCATTGCTAGCCTCTCTAATACCGCGCACTTTTCGCCTGTATCATACATCCACCATATACCTTCCTCAAAACAGCCACCATACCTACCTATCATGGCATTTCCATAGCCATTCCGAGATATATTGCCATGCAACTTACCACCGTTCCGTTTATTATGACACGCTTCATCATTGTCATATTGCTTTGCATGATCATGTAGTTGACATTGTATTTGTGGCAAAGCCACCATTCATAATTCTTTCATACATGTCACTCTTGATTCATTGCATATCCCAGTACACCGCCAGAGGCATTCATATAGAGTCATATTTTGTTCTAAGTATCGAGTTGTAATTGTTGAGTTGTAAGAAAATAAAAGTGTGATGATCATCATTTTTAGAGCATTGTCCCAAGTGAGGAAAGGATGATGGAGACTATGATTCCCCCACAAGTCGGGATGAGACTCCGGACGAAAAAAAGGAAGAGAAAAGAGGCCATAAAAACCCCAAACAAAAAAATGAGAGAAAAAGAGAGAAGGGACGATGTTACTATCCTTTTACCACACTTGTGCTTCAAAGTAGATCTTCATGATAGAGAGTCTCCTATGATATCACTTTCATATACTAGTGGGAATTTTTCATTATAGAACTTGGCTTGTATATTCCAATGATGGGCTTCCTCAAAATGCCCTAGGTCTTCGTGAGCAAGCGAGTTGGATGCACACCCACTTAGTGTCTTTTGTTGAGCTTTCATATACTTATAGCTCTAGTGCATCCGTTGCATGGCAATCCCTACTCACTCACATTGATATCTATTGATGGGCATCTCCATAGCCCGTTGATACGCCTAGTTGATGTGAGACTATCTTCTCCTTTTTGTCTTCTCCACAACCACCATTCTATTCCACATATAGTGCTATGTCCATGGCTCACGCTCATGTATTGCGTGAAGATTGAAAAAGTTTGAGAACGTCAAAAGTATGAAACAATTGCTTGGCTTGTCATCGGGGTTGTGCATGATTTAAATATTTTGTGTGGTGGAGATAGAGCATTGCCAGACTATATGATTTTGTAGGAATAACTTTCTTTGGCCATGTTATTTTGAGAAGACATAATTGCTTAGTTAGTATGCTTGAAATATTATTATTTTTATGTCAATATGAACTTTTGTCTTGAATCTTTCGGATCTGAATATTTATACCGCAATTAAGAAGAATTACATTGAAATTACGCCAAGTAGCATTCCGCATCAAAAATTCTGTTTTTATCATTTACCTACTCGAGGACGAGCAGGAATTAAGCTTGGGGATGCTTTATACGTCTCCAACGTATCTATAATTTATGATTGCTCCATGCTATATTATCTTCTGTTTTGGACATTATTGGGCTTTATTATTCACTTTTATCTTATTTTTGGGACTAACCTACTAACCGGAGGCCCAACCCATAATTGCTGTTTTTTGCCTATTTCAGAGTTTCGCAGAAAAAGAATACCAAACGGAGTCCAAACGGAAAGAAACCTTCGGGAACGTGATTTTCGGAACGAACATGATCCAGAGGACTTGGACCATACGTCAAGAAAGCCACCAGGAAGCCACGAGGTAGGGGGCGCGCCTACCCCCCTGGGCGCGCCCTCCACCCTCGTGGGCCCCACGTTGCTCCACCGACGTACTCCTTCCTCCTATATATACCTACGTACCCCCAAACGATTAGATACGGAGCCAAAAACCTAATTCCACCGCCGCAACCTTCTGTACCTACGAGATCCCATCTTGGGGCCTGTTCCGGAGCTCCGCCGGAGGGGGCATTGATCACGGAGGGCTTCTACATCAACACCATAGCCTCTCCGATGAAGTGTGAGTAGTTTACCTCAGACCTTCGGGTCCATAGTTATTAGCTAGATGGCTTCTTCTCTCTTTTTGGATCTCAATACAATGTTCTCCCCCTCGATCTCTTGTGGAGATCTATTCGATGTAATCTTCTTTTGCGGTGTGTTTGTTGAGACCGATGAATTGTGGGTTTATGATCAAATTTATCTATGAAGAATATTTGAATCTTCTGAATTCTTTTATGTATGATTGGTTATCTTTGCAAGTCTCCTCTAATTATCAGTTTGGTTTGGCCTACTAGATTGATCTTTCTTGCAATGGGAGAAGTGCTTAGCTTTGGGTTCAATCTTGCGGTGTCCTTTCCCAGTGGCAGTAGGAGCAGCAAGGCACGTATTGTATTGTTGCCATCGAGGATAACAAGATGGGGTTTTTATCATATTGCATGAATTTATCCCTCTACATCATTTCATCTTGCTTAAAGCGTTACCCTGTTCTTATGAACTTAATACTCTAGATGCATGTTGGATAGCGGTCGATGTGTGGAGTAATAGTAGTAGATGCAGGCAGGAGTCGGTCTACTTGTCTCGGACGTGATGCCTATATACATGATCATACCTAGATATTCTCATAACTATGCTCAATTCTGTCAATTGCTCAACAGTAATTTATTCACCCACCGTAAAATACTTATGCTTTTGAGAGAAGCCACTAGTGAAATCTATGGCCCTCGGGTCTATTTTCCATCATATTAATCTTCCGACACTTAGCTATTTCTTTTGCCGTTTTTATTTTGTTTACTTTACTTTGCATCTTTATCCCAAAAATACCAAAAATATTATCCTATCATATCTATCAGATCTCACTCTCGTAAGTGACCGTGTAGGGATTGACAACCCCTTATCGCGTTGGTTGCGAGGATTTATTTGTTTGTGTAGGTGCGAGGGACTTGCGCGTAGCCTCCTACTGGATTGATACCTTGGTTCTCAAAAACTGAGGGAAATACTTACGCTACTTTGCTGCATAACCATTTCCTCTTCAAGGGAAAACTAACGCAGTGCTCAAGAGGTAGCAGTAACACCCGGCCTCTGCATAACTAAGATGCACACAGCCAAATCCAGAAGTCTGACAAAAATTCATGAAATAAAAATCGACAAATCGGCAACAATAGAGTCCTTTAGACTGACACTATGCCTATGTCGAAGAAGGTGGTGGATCGATCCGCAGATTATGCTGCCACCCATGTTGGGAAAAAACCTCCGTAGTCACTTGCTCCAATCACGTACACACCGCCATGAACAACGGTTGGTACTCCGGCCGTTGTAGCATAGACCACGTACGTAGCGAGTGCGTGCACAGGAAAATAACCTGTAGAGGAGAAGCATTTTTGTCATTAAAAACTAAATCATTGCTACATAGCCCAAGCGACCAAATTAAGTCATACACTCCCTCCCTTATTAGCGTTTTGAACCTATTTGTAATACCGTCCAACCAATGACCAAAAATATTGGCAACACTTGTGGGCGGATACAAATTTGACGCTATTTGGATGACTGACCACGTAGAATGTGCAAACTTGCATTGGAAAAAGAGGCGTTTGATTGTCTCGTCATGAGTACAAAAAGAACACTTCTTACTCCCTCGCCAGTTGCGCCATGCGAGGTTGTCTTTGGTTAACACAACTCCCCTACGGAGATACCACATGAAGATTTTCACTTTTAGTGGAATTTTAGACTTCCAAAATTTCTTATTATTACTCGTTGGTACCTCAAAATGCGTGAGTGCACGGTACATAGAGTCTATGTGAAAGGCCCTGATGTAGTAAGGTTCCAGCGAAACACATCCCGACCTTGTGTCAGGTTAATCGAATCCAGTCGGATAAAAGATTATGCCATGACACAAGCCAGGGGCCAATCAAATCCCGCCTGAATGAAATATTCGGCGGGGAAGAACCGAGCAAGTGCGCAATAGTATTATTCTTATCGCGAGCGATGTTATATAAGGCTGGATATTGTTCTCTGAGACTGGCATTGCCTAGCCAGATGTCTTCCCAGAAACGAATCTCTGACCCGTCCTTTATCGTGAAAGACCCAAAGTGAAAGAGATGTTTCTTTCCCGCCATTAGGCCAGCCCAAAAGTGCGAGTCGCCAGGTTTCCAATATGCCTGGGATACCGCCTTTTGGCCTAGATACTTGTTGCGCAACATGGTTTGCCAAACACCATCCTCGGTAAGAAGTTTAAATAACCATTTACTGAGAAGGGCCTCATTCTTGACCTGCAGGTCATGAATTCCAAGGCCACCTTGGTCTTTAGGCCTACAAACCACACTCCATTTGGCTAGCCTGTATTTTTTTCTTTTCACCGTCTCCTTGCCAAAAGAATCTGGATCTAAAGTAGTCCAGTCTTTGCAGGACCCCTTTTGGGAGTTGGAAGAAAGAAAGCATATATAGAACCATATTTGTGAGGACGGAGTTAATCAAAACCAGCCGACCACCAACTAAGAGTAGTTTTCCTTTTCAACTGCTCAACCGTTTCTATAGACGCTCCTCAACATGCTTCCACTCTGCAATGGTGAGACGCCGATAATGAACCGGTATTCCCAGATAGTTAATCGGGAATTGGCCAAGTGTGTAACCAAACAGGTCAGCATAGTCGGCCGCCGCCTCAACGGCTTCTGCAAAGCAGAACAATTCGCTTTTATGAAAGTTAATTTTGAGGCCCAACATTTGCTCAAACGCTGAAAGCAATAGCTTTAGATTTCTAGGTTTGTCTAGGTCATGTTCCATAAAAAGAATCGTGTCATCGGCATATTGCAAAATAAAGAGGTCACCATCCACAAGGTGTGGCACTACTCCCGCAATCTGTCCATCCTGCTTGGCGCGCTCAATCAGAATAGCCAGCATGTCAGCAACAATGTTAAATAACATTGAGGACATGGGGTCACCCTATCGTAGTCCTTTTTTCGTCTGAAAGTAATGACCTACATCATCATTGGCTTTGATGGCCACACTACCTTCAGTTACAAAATTTTGGATCCACTTGCACCATTTATCGGAGAAACCTTTCATCCTTAGGGCCTGTTGGAGAAAAGACCACTTGACCTTGTCATAGGCTTTTTCAAAGTCAATTTTGAATACCACTCCACTCATGTTTTCCCGGTGCATCTCGTGGACGGTCTCATGAAGGATAACTACACCATCTAGTATATTCCTTCCTTGCATGAAGGCCGTTTGAGATGGCCGGACAACATGGTCAGCTATCGATTTTAACCTATTCGTAGCTACTTTGGTGAAAATCTTGAAGCTGACATTAAGGAGGCATATGGGTCTGAACAGTTGGATCCGTTCGGCCTCCTTAATTTTCGGCAACAAAACAATCTCACCAAAATTTAGCCTAAATAGGTCAAGTTGATCGGCATGAAGATACTTAAACAACTCCAGAAGGTCAGCCTTGATGATATCCCAGAAATTCTGATAAAATTCTGCGGGAAAACCATCAGGGCCTAGAGCTTTGTTGTGTTCCATTTGGAACACCGCCGCTCTCACCTCCTCTTCCGAGAAAGGTGTCGTGAGGATATTGTTCTCTTCCACCGTGACTTGTGAAATATCATCTATCCGGGCCTCGTCAAGGGTGACATTCCCTTCATCTGGCGCCCCGAAAAGAGATTTGTAGTAGCTGGTGATATACTTTTTGAGCTCCTCCTGACCTTCGATCCGCCCCTCATCCTGTTGGAGACTATGAATACATTTCTTCCTATGTCGACCATTAGCGACCAATTGGAAGTATTTTGTATTACTATCTCCCATTAGGATGAAGTCAGCTTTGGACCTCTGGTAGTATTTGATCTCCTCTTCTCGCAATAAACGGGCAACCTTCTCATTAGATTGATTTTTCAATTCAATCTCTTGTTGAGATAAGGTACGTGTCTCTGCAATTTTGTCGAGGTCATCAATGATGGTACAGAGGCGCTGCTTTTCTTTTTTGTACAATGCAATGGTGTGTTTAGCCCATCCAGAGAGGTGTTGCATCATGGCCCTTATTTTATAATTCCATCTCTGAATCGGTGTACGACCAACGGCGGGCCTCTCCCAAACACTCTTTATTATGTCTACAAAACCATCCCGATGCAACCATGCCAATTCAAATTTGAAAGGGCGACGGGCAGAATGACTCGTAGAATTCGAATCAAGAATGATTGGTGCATGATCCGATAATGCCTCGACTCGCTCTAGGACTCACACGGTTACCATAGGAAATTTAAGCTCCCATTCGGTATCCATGAGTACCCTATCGAGCTTCTCATACGTCGGCACAGAACGGTTATTAGCCCAAGTGAACTGCCGCCCCGACATACGGGCCTCCCGAAGATCCAAACTGTCAATCACAGCATTGAAAAGGAAAGGCCAATGAGTGTCGAAGCGGTCATTATTTTTTTCTTCCTGGTACCTAAGGATATTAAAATCCCCTCCAATAAGCATTGGGTACGGGTTATCCTTAGCCAGGTTCACTAGTTCACGGAGGAAAGCTGATTTATGCTCATCTTGGGCAGCCCCATAGACTGCGACTAGGCTCCATGTAAAATTATCAGCCCTATTTCGTAGGTGAAATTTGATATGAAAATCACCGGTCGAAAAAGCCAACAAGTCCATGGTCGTGGTCTGTATCCCAAGAAGGATTCCTCCAGACCTTCCACGAGCTGGTAGACTATGCCATGTGTAGTCGAAACCACCTGATAGGTGATCGAGGACGTGTGGGCGAAAGTCACATTTACCAGCCTCAGAAATTGTCACAAAATCCAATTCCTGTTCTCGCACACAATCACCGATGTGTTTATGTTTAGCCAAGTCTGAGAGACCTCTGCTATTCCAAAACATGCCTCTCATGAGAAAACTCGAATTGGTGTGGAACTTTTCGCCTTCTTGGGCGGCTTTTGTTTCTTTTTAGAGGAGTGCGATTTAGATTTCCGCAAAGACACTGTGAAGTCACAAAACATTGACCCAGGTCTTGCATCATCTAAACCCACCTCGGTAACCTCACCAACCAAGTGGGAGATTAGCGGACCATCATATTTGGCATCGGTTTCATCATCGTCCTCGGTTTCGGGGTTTGGTAGGGCGTTATTATACTTCGAAGAAACCTTTAAACGGTCAATCTCCATGTGTTTAAGTGCCCCAACCGACAGATTAATTTCATTATTGTTCTTTCCCATAGATACACCAACATTTTTTAAGCTACTAGTAATACGAGTATCTGAAAAAGAAAGAAAAGATTGAGCGGACGAGGTACCTGGCGTGGGTTCCAAATTTCTCAAGGCCTGGCGATGCATTGCCTTCGCAAGGGAGTGCTCATCAGTTGCAGAGAAACCATCAGCAGCAAGGGAGTGACGGTTACTACGTCGAAGGGGCGTGGTCATGCCACCAGACATAGTACCCATCGGCGTCGACAGAGTAGCGGTTGGCATAGACTTTAACGATGGCGGAGGTGTTTGTACAGTCCCAGCGGTCGGTGAGGATGAATGAGGTGCTGAGCCCAGTGAAACCACGGCGACAGCCACATGAGCCGGTGATGTGGCTGGTGGCTACGTCAAGGATTTCCGTCCTGCCTACTGGAATAGGATGAGCCGAGGACACAGCTGGAGGCGCAACGGGACCCACGACCGGCTCTATTCGCGCTGAAGCCATGGCAGAAGCATGCGCTGCAGCTGCATGCAGCGTCGGGGCAGCAACATCTAGCTGCTTGAGCGCCAGGCTCCTGTGGGTGACTGGGCCACTCTCGGCGAGTGGTGCATGGTGCATGCAGCCAAGGGCCATAGGCCGGCCCTGATCCACAGCCGCTGCCATTCAGTTATACAGGTGGCCCTAATTAACTTCTTTTTTAATTAGGTTTGTGTGTTATATTTCAGGTCATAAACATAGGATCACGTCGACATCGTACCCATCATCCTAGCGTACGGAGTACCTGCTCACTCATGCTGTCATGCACCAAACCTTCACTCATTGGTAGTAATCCATCAATTAACAAATTTCAACCAATCATCCGAGGACGGCACCAGAGTTGACATGACATCGTTCGTCGAAGTTTAGTTAAGACGGCGATAAATTGAGCTACCGACTCCGGAGGCTACTATAATTTATGTACCGGAGACTACTAGTATAATTTAGAAGCCACCAAAATATTGGATCTTCATAGAACCAACCATTTGTTGCATAGAATATCCTGCCTCCGTGTGATTATTGAACGATCTAGTTAGTCTAACCTAGCAAGTTGATCAGTTTCTTAATGAGCTTGCATGTGGGCCAGTATGTCAGTCTAGTATATATCCAAGTGTTACAACTCTAGCTAGCTGATTTGTTAAGAAAAACTAGCTAATTAGTCGTGTGGTTTAGTCGTATGAGTTCCAGTGCTTTTTGTTTGTAATCGGTGTTAGTTAGGATGTCAAGTTTGATTAGATTTAATTGTTTCCTCAATCTAAGGACAAAGTAGCTTCAGTGCACAAATACCGGATGCTGTGTGAAATATAAAACAAATCCAATGGAAGACAAATGGAAGGATAATTACATCGTACATGTTTGTCCTTAGATTGAGTAAGGTAGCAAGCTAATAGGATGATGTGTGAACCTACCTAGTACTACTGAAGATATTAAAAATACAAGTCATTATTTTCATGTTGCTCGGACAGGTGGCTTGTCGTTCTTATGTTTAGGTTAGGACTGCAACTTCGGTATTCCATGGGCCATTATGCCAATATACAGTACAACTACAGGTAGTTTATATAAGTATACAATGTTAGCAGCCGTCCGTCACCCACCCTTTAAATCGTGCAAGTCAATAGCTTGGAGACTTCGCAAAGAATCTCTGTGGAACTTGGTAGAGGCTAGTCAATTTGTCCAGACTCCATGCTCCATAGAGACCAACCAGCAGCAGCTTCATCGACTGTGTGGTTGCTGTCATGGAGGCTTCCATAGCTGCGGTTACAGGTGAATTGGTGAGTCGTTTCATCTCCTTCCTGATGAACAAGTACCACTCCTTGAGCCATGCACAATCAAAGAAGGTGGTGGACAGATTGCAGCACCTCCTGATGAGAGTCAGCATCGTCGTCGAGGAGGCTGATGGGCGGTACATAACCAACTCTGGGATGATATTGCAGCTCAAGATGCTGTCAGATGCCATGTACAGAGGACACCGCACGCTGGACACCTTGAGGTACCAAACACTCCAAGATAGCGCCGACTCATCTAGCAGTAGCTTGCATTTATCCATTCCTTCCAAGCGTTCTCGAACAAAAACTGAGAATAATGACAAGGCCATGTGCCTCGAGTCAGAAGGAGCCTTGGAAAGCTTAGAAATTGCAGTTGCTAACATGGTAGAATTTGTTGTCCTCCTGGGTGGGTGCGAGCGCATGTCTCGTAGGCCATATGATATCTATCTTTACACCAACAACTTCATGTTCAGCCGACATGCTGAAAAGCAAAAGCTCTTGAGATTCTTGTTGGAGCACAACGACTCTCCTGGTGATCATGCACCGGCAGTTCTTCCGATCATAGGTGGTGGTGGAGTTGGAAAGAAGACATTGGTTGCTCATGTTTGTGGCGACGAACAGGTTCGCTCACGCTTCTCCTCTATTTTGCACTTGAATGGAGACAACCTATTGGCGATACTTGACCATGGAAGGACCATGTTTGGGATGATGCTAGTCGTTATTGAGTTTGCTTCTGATGTAGTTGACGATGACTGGGAAAATTTTCACTCATTTCTCATAAGAATGAGCAGAGGAAGCAAGATCATCATCATAAGTAAACTCAAAAGATTAGCCAGGTTTGGATCTGTGCAACCTATTTTCCTAAGTGTTTTATCTTATGACGAGTTGAGGTACCTCTTCAAGACACTGGCATTCGGGAGCGTAGACCCTGCCGAACATCCACAACTAGTACAAATAGCAGATGAGTTTACCTGGGAGTTGCATAGTGCCCGAGGTTCACTTGTTGAAATAAATGTGTTCGCGGATGCATTGAGAAGGAATCATCATGCTCAGTTTTGGCGTTGCATATTGGATAAGGGGATGAAAATGGTTAAAAGAAACCTGTCTAGCTATGGTTTGCATCCAAACAAGCTTATAGAACAAGGCCGTCCAGTGGACATAACGGACCTTGCTTTGCATCCGCTTAGCTTGCTACCTTACACAATCAAGGAGGAATCACCAAGTGTGACATTGGGGGACCTTCTTGCAGATCCTAGTGTTAGACCGCAAAGAGACTTCACACTAATTGCATGGAAATCAAGGATACCCCCTCATAGATCATATCTTCATTGTGTTACAAGTCGTGCTCAGGATGTACATGAAGGTGGTGCCTTGCCAGGGAGGAAGCGACGAGGACTGCAAATCTGATTCTGTTTCTGAACTCTTTGTAATATATCTCTCGTTGTATTTCCTTTTTAATAAAACATGACAGATGGATGTGTTCATGTGGCTTTGTAGTTAAATAGATGTGTTCATGTATACCGCTGAAGTAAATGTATGTATTACAGATCTCAAAGCATACCTTGAACTTGTATGTTTATTTTTTATTAGATACAACAATCCACCTGCTCTTTCTTAAATTACGAACATCATTTGATGTGGCAGTAGCATTAGCTGGTTTCGGTAAGGTGGCTTGTTAAACAAACAGAAATTGAACCAACGAGAAAGAGGTATACACATCATCATCATGAACATCGCATTTTGCAGCTGATACCAAAGTAGATCGTATTTCATATAAGCTTGAAATCAACCAACCAACAACTCCATATATGTGCAACTCCATGGTTCGAACCATTCCATCCAATCAGTAACGCCATGCATAAAGGAAAGATGGAGCTCTGTGACGTGTTGTACCAGCTGTTGCGCTGATGTGGATGCCACGGAAACTTAGATCTGATCAGACTACAGTCATAGTCAGGATACGATTAGATCAAGAAGTCTGCTACGCGCCAAGATCTACCCAAATCAGAAAGAAAAAAAGAAAACATGTGCAAAATTTCTTACATCAAAACACGTGTGAATTCGACTTACGGGGAATCCGTTTTGGCGAGGTGCTCTTAGTCGGTTTAGCTAGCCGCCTCCCTCTGTGCACGCACTTGAAGTCCGCGACCTCCGTGGCCGCGTACTAGGTGCGATGGCGATACTAAGTGCTAGGGGTGCGGCTCACTGATGGCCTAGGGCAGGCAGGAGGAGCCTGGTGGTTGCCGCTGTGGTGGGGTGGGAAGGAGGAGATTGGGGATCGCCGGTAGGCACTGGTAATACGGCATTGAAGCGGAAAAAGGTACTATGTCTCTTGTTTGACTCATGTGTTGGCTACACTACGAGAATGTGATGTTGCCTAGTGCCCAGAGTTTTTCGAGTGCTCTTTATCAGGAGCTCGGCAATGGAAGCAGTTTACCGAGCTCTAGGCAAACAAAACTCGACGAACCAATGAAACTCGGTAATGAGGACGGTTTACCCAGTGCAGGAAAAACACAACTCAGTGATGATGTCGAACTCGGCAATGAGGACGGTTTACCCAGTGCAGGAAAAACACAACTTGGCAATGATGTGAAACTCGGCAAAGGTTAACCTTTGCCGAGTACGATGTTAAAAGGACTCGGCAAAGATCTGACAAACGGTCCCACGCGGAGCAGCCGTGGCGGCAAGGCTCATCAGCATAAATTTCATACAACTCTGCAAGAATATCCACTCTACGGTTGTAGGCCTCCACATATATAGGAGCTAATTCCTCCAAACTTTCTAAAATCAAAAGTTCTTCTTGAAGCTCGCATTTTCTTTTCTTACTATGCCCAAAGAGGTTAGAGCCCCATCCTTCAAAATATTTTTAGAACCTCTTGAGTTTAATATTCAAAATGTCAATAGGATTCAAACTAGCCACCTTCTGCCCACATATCTTTTCTACAGTAGGTAGGAAATCCTCATGTTTGAACCAAGAAATATCTGTTAAAGTAGAAATCAAAAGACAACGAGAGACGAGACAAAATGATTCCAGTCTCCTCTTTAGTCATGATGGAGTACATATTTATACAATGGGAAAAGACATGAGTTGTGGGAGGCGTCTGTTCGGAGAGACGCGAGGAACCGCCATGTCGGTTGCTAAAACTGGCAACCGTACGTGGGGGATTAACGCAGGGATTAATCTTTAATCAAGTAATTGATTAAATCCTAACACTCCCCCTAATCACTGCTTGTCCTTGCGTATATCCATCATCTTGATAAAGTCTCCTCAAAAACCCTGTGGGAAAAATATGAGGAGTATAGAGTTTGATATGTTGCTAAAACTCCTTCAAACCCAGTGGGAAAAATAAGGAGAAAATGATGCAACATATAATGGTTATTATCTCTTTTAACTCAATACGAGAAAACCCATAGAGTTCAGAGGACAATAAATATGTCGTATATACTTTCCCAAAAACCCCGGTGGACAAAACAGAAAATATGACATATGATCTCATGTTGATATTACCTCATTAAAAACCTTTATGAGAACCTATAAAGTAAACTCATGAAGGGAAAAGAGTATAATATGATGCATTGAACAGGAACAATTCAGGAAGATACTCCCCGCGATTCTTGCAAAAATTCAAAGCTGCCACATACCAAAACATAGAAGTTGGTAGAGACCCGCTGAACAAATCAGTCGCATGGTTTGACTTGCAAGATATGCAATATAGTGATATTGCTTATTATGTAACCTGTTTGCATCCGGGCAACACAAGAAACATTATCGTTAAGATAATGGTTGGTGAATGTAGCCATGAGGTCTAATTTGAAGACTTTTCATGGAAGGGCTACCACACCTAGTAGGAACACTAAACTTATCTACGATCTGATAGTGGGGATCTGATCGATGTATCCAATGATATTGGTGTTCAGATTTCTCCGAAACTGAAAAACCAGGACAAGATGTTTCATGCCTTGGAGATCACTAGTAGAAAAGAGGGCTTTGGTTCAGACTGGGTCAGCCCATTAGTCCCGGTTCAGTCCAGAACCGGGACCAATGGGGGCACTGGTCCCGGTTCGTGAGGCCAGGGGCCTGCCGGGCCTCGTGGGGGCATTGGTCCCGGTTCGTCTGGCCCCTTTGGTCCCGGTTGGTGGGACGAACCGGGACCAATGGGCCTCGCTCCTGGCCCACCACCATTGGTCTCGGTTGGTGGCTTGAACCGGGACCACAGCTGCCTTTTAGTCCCGGTTCATGCCACGAACTGGTACCAATGAAGTGCCTATATATACCCCTCGCCCGCGAGCAGAGCACTCCAGTGCTCTATTTTTCTCTGGCCGGCGAGGGGAGGGCTTTGTGGTGCTCTAGCTCACCTCCTATGCACATGAGGTGTTCGATGAAATGCCCGAGCCACACTACTTAAGCTTTCTCCTCTCGAAGCTCGACCTCAAAGCTCCATTTTCCTCGAGATTTGTCTAGGTTTAGCGGCCCGTCACGTCCCATTCCCGTCTTCACCGCCGTCGATCGCCCGCGCCGATCTCGTCGCCGGCACCACCGTGGTGAGCCTCTTGTTCTTATCTTCTTTCTGAAAGAAAAAATTCTTACTTTAGATAGATACTTGTCTAATTTTCTTACTATTTTATTGCTTGTTATTATATAGTGCGATGGTTTTGGTATCCGCCCCCGTCGGCCCTCGTCCTGTCTATGATTCGGATGTGGTATATATTATCTTTATAACTATTGGTTCATTTATTGTTTATGAAAATTATGCCGACCAACGTGACATAGATTTTATTTATCTAGGAGGTATGTGAGCCGGAAATTCCAACCGACCCTATTGTCGAGAGGTTAAATTTAGTTGAAGAAGAAAACAATTTCTTGAAGGAAAAAATAAAAAAAATTAAGGAGGAGAAGATGATATTGGAGTTGCATGTTGCGGATGTCGTCGATGATCACAAGATCAAGATGGATGCAATGCGCTTGAAGATTAGAAAGATTAGAAAATATGCCATTCATACCGAGGCTTGGTATCATTATGCCGTTGGATCAATTGTTACCTTGGTTGCGATTGTGATCGCATTTGTTTTCGCATTGAAATGTTTTACATAGTTTCAATGTATGGTTTAATTAATTAGATGCTCTGGAGAGCTATATGTTGTTAGATGAGAACTATGTATGTACTTTGGTTTTAATGTGATGATGAACTTATATTAATTTGGTCACTTAATTATCTATTCATGATGTTCTGTAATGGTTTTTGACACACTTAATTATATATAATGCACGCAGATGAACCGGCAATGGATGTACGGTGACAGACACACCTCCGAGTACATTAAGGGCGTGCATGATTTTCTCGAAGTGGTTGAGGCAAACAAGCAGAATGGTTTTATGTGTTGTCCATGCCCTAAATGTGGGAATACGAAGTCTTACTCTGACCGGAAAATCCTTCACACCCACCTGCTTTACAAGGGTTTCATGCCACACTATAATATTTGAACGAGGCACGGAGATATAGGGGTTATGATGGAAGATGGCGAAGAAGAAGAGGACGATGACAACTATGTGCCCCCTGAATACGGTGATGCTTCAACGGGGGAAGCTGCTAAAGATCAAGAGGAACCAGACAATGTGCCCAATGATGCTGCAACGGGGGAAGCTGCTGAAGATCAAGAGGAACCAGTGCCCGATGATGATGATCTCCGCCAGGTCATTGTCGATGCAAGGACGCAATGCGAATGTCAAAAGGAGAAGCTGAAGTTCGATCGCATGTTAGAGGATCACAAAAAAGGGTTGTACCCCAATTGCAAAGATGGCAACACAAAGCTCGGTACCGTACTGGAATTGCTGCAGTGGAAGGCAGAGAATGCTGTGCCTGACAAAGGATTTGAGAAGCTATTGAAAATATTGAAGAAGGAGCTTCCAAAGGATCTGAACGCATGCCCGGTATGCAGTGCATTGCGGTATAAGATCAGACGAGATGACCCTGGTGATGTTGATGGTGAGCCCCCCAGGAAGAGGGTTCCTGCGAAGGTGATGTGGTATGCTCCTATAATACCACGGTTGAAACGTCTGTTCAGAAACGAAGAGCATGCCAAGTTGATGCGATGGCACAGTGAGGACCGTAAGAAAGACGGGAAGTTGAGAGCACCCGCTGACGGGTCGCAGTGGAGAAAAATCGAGAGAAAGTACTGGGCTGAGTTTGCAGCTGACCCAAGGAACGTATGGTTTGGTTTAAGCGCGGATGGCATTAATCCTTTCAGGGAGCAGAGCAGCAATCACATCACCTGGCCCGTGACTCTATGTATGTATAACCTTCCTCCTTGGATGTGCATGAAGCGAAAGTTCATTATGATGCCAGTTCTCATCCAAGGCCCTAAGCAACCCGGCAACGACATTGATGTGTACCTAAGGCCATTAGTTGAAGAATATTTACAGCTGTGGAATGGAAATGGTGTACGTACATGGGATGAGCACAAACAGGAGGAATTTAACCTGCACGCGTTGCTGTTTGTAACCATCAACGATTGGCCCGCTCTCAGTAACCTTTTAGGACAGACAAACAAGGGATACCACGCATGCACGCACTGTTTAGATGACACTGAAAGTATATACCTGGACAAATGCAGGAAGAATGTGTACTTGGGCCATCGTCGATTTCTTCCGACCAACCATCAATGTCGAAAGAAAGGCAAGCATTTCAAAGGCGAGGCAGATCACCGGAAGAAGCCCGCCATGCGTACCGGTGATCACGTACTTGCTATGGTCAATGATTTACACGTAATCTTTGGAAAGGGTCCCGGCGGACTAGCTGTTCCAAATGACGCTGAGGGACACGCACCCATGTGGAAGAAGAAATCTATATTTTGGACCTACCCTACTGGAAAGACCTAGAGGTCCGCTCTTCAATCGACGTGATGCACGTGACGAAGAACCTTTGCGTGAACCTGCTAGGCTTCTTGGGCGTGTATGGGAAGACAAAAGATACACCTGAGGCACGGGAGGACCTGCAACGTTTGCACGAAAAAGAAGGCATGCCTCCGAAGCAGTATGAAGGTCCTGCCAGCTATGCTCTTACGAAAGAAGAGAAAGAAATCTTCTTTGAATGCCTGCTCAGTATGAAGGTCCCGACTGGCTTCTCGTCGAATATAAAGGGAATAATAAATATGCCAGAGAAAAAGTTCCAGAACCTAAAGTCTCATGACTGCCACGTGATTATGACGCAGTTGCTTCCGGTTGCATTGAGGGGGCTTCTACCGGAAAACGTCCGATTAGCCATTGTGAAGCTATGTGCATTCCTCAATGCAATCTCTCAGAAGGTGATCGATCCAGAAATCATACCAAGGCTAAGGAGTGATGTGGCGCAATGTCTTGTCAGTTTCGAGCTGGTGTTCCCACCATCCTTCTTCAATATCATGACGCACGTCCTAGTTCATCTAGTCGACAAGATTGTCATTCTGGGGCCCGTATTTCTACACAATATGTTTTCCTTTGAGAGGTTCATGGGAGTCCTAAAGAAATATGTCCGTAATCGCACTAGGCCACAAGGAAGCATCTCCATGGGCCATCAAACAGAGTTAATTAAATTAAATAATTATTTAATATTAAGTTAATTAATTTAATTAACTAATTAATTAATTAATTAGGTTCAATTAAACTAATTAAAATCTGTTACCCTAATAACCTAGTTAGACTAAATTAACTAGTTAGTTAATGTAACAGCCAATGACAGGGGCCCCACCCCCTATTGACCAGTCAAACGTTGACTGGTCAATAGGGACCCCCTGGCCCACCTGTCAGCCTCTGGTACACTTCTGTGTACGCAGAGCTGGGTGCACCTAGCATTTAGCTATTTAATTTCGAATTAAATTAAAACCAGGAAATCTAGAAAATGATTAAATTTTTATAAATTAATATAAAATAATCCGTAACTCGGATGAAAATACTTTCTACATGAAAGTTGCTCAGAACGACGAGACGAATCCGAATACGCAGTCTGTTCGTCCGCCACACGTCCCTAGCATAGTGAACCTGCAACATTTCACCTCCGGTTCATCTGTCCGAAAACGTGAAACACCGGGGATACTTTCCCGGATGTTTCCCCCCTTCACCGGTATCACCTCATACCGCGTTAGAACACGTCTAGCTCTGCCTCTTGTCCTGTTATGCACTTGCTTGCTATGTATTTACTGTTTCTCCCCCCTCTTCTCTTCGGTAGACCCCGTGACGATGCTGATGCCCCTGTGGTCGACTACGTCCGACGACCCCTCCTTCTTGTCTGAGCAACCAGGCAAGCCCCCCCCCCCCTTGATCATCAGATATCGCCTATTCCTTCTCTATACTACTTGCATTAGAGTAGTGTAGCATGTTACTGCTTTCGGTTAATCCTATACTGATGCATAGCATGTCCTTGTTGCTACAGTTGTTACCCTTACCTGCTATCCCACTGCTTAGTATAGGATACTAGTGTTCCATCAGTGGCCCTACACTCTTGTCCGTCTGCCATGCTATACTACTGGGCCGTGATCACTTCGGGAGGTGATCACGGGTATATACTATATACAATTATACATGACACATGTGGTGACTAAAGTCGGGTCGGCTCGAGGAGTGCCCGCAAGTGATTCTGATGAGGGGGCTGAAAGGACAGGTGGCTCCATCCCGGTAGAGGTGGGCCTGGGTTCCTGACGGCCCCCGACTATTACTTTATGGCGGAGCGACAGGGCAGGTTGAGACCACCTAGGAGAGAGGTGGGCCTGGCCCTGGTCGGCGTTCGCGGATAAATAACACGCTTAACGAGTTCTGGGTATTTGATCTGAGTCTGGCCATTTGGTCTATACGCACTAACCATCTACGCGGGAGTAGTTATGGGTATCCCGACGTCGTGGTATTAGCCGAAGCTCTTCTTGACGTCAGCGACGGAGCGGCGCGCGCCGGATTGGACTGGAACGCCACTAGGCTAGGTCTGCTTCCGGCCGCCCTCGCAACGTGCAGGTGTGCAATGGGCGATGGGCCCAGACCCCTGCGCGCATAGGATTTAGACCAGTGTGTTGACCTCTCGGTTGAGCCTAGGTGGGGCTGTGACGTGTTGATCTTCCGCGGCCGGGCATGACCCAGAAAAGTGTGTCCGGCCAAATGGGATCGAGCGTGTTGGGTTATGTGGTGCACCCCTGCAGGGAAGTTTATCTATTCGAATAGCCGTGTCCCTCGGTAAAAGGACGAGCTGGAGTTGTACCTTGACCTTATGACAACTAGAACTAGATACTTAATAAAACACACCCTTCCAAGTGCCAGATATAACCCGGTGATCGCTCTCTAACAGGGCGACGAGGAGGGGATCGCCGGGTAGGATTATGCTATGCGATGCTACTTGGAGGACTTCAATCTACTCTCTTCTACATGCTGCAAGATGGAGGCTGCCAGAAGCGTAGTCTTCGACAGGATTAGCTCTCCCCCTCTTATTCTGGCATTCTGCAGTCCAGTCCACCGATATGACCCTTTACACTTATACCCATGCATATGTAGTCTAGCTCCTTGCTTGCGAGTACTTTGGATGAGTACTCACGGTTGCTTTTCCCCATATTTTCCCCTTTCTATACCTGATTGTCGCAACTAGATGCTGGAGTCCAGGAGCTAGAGATCCCGAGGATGATTCTACATGGAGTTCGGCTTCGAGGAGTAGTTAGGAGGATCCCAGGCAGGAGGCCTGCGCCTCGTTCGATCTGTATCCCAATTTGTGCTAGCCTTCTTAAGGCAAACTTGTTTAACTTGTGTCTGTACTCAGATATTGTTGCTTCCGCTGACTTGTCCGTGATCGAGCAATTGTATTCGAGCCCTCGAGGCCCCTGGCTTGTATTATGATGCTTGTATGACTTATTTATGTTTTAGAGTTGTGTTGTGATATCTACCCGTGAGTCCCTGATCTTGATCGTACACATTTGCGTGCATGATTAGTGTACGGTCAAATCGGGGGCGTCACAGGATGTCATTGGGTTTTGTGTTGACTTCATTCCTGGCCTTAAGAAGATAGGTCTCCCTAAATCGCGGTATGAGGGGAGACTGACTGGAAAAGGCACGCTAGGATCGGACTCAATAATATGCAGGGACGGGCATTCTTGGTCTCAAGCACACTACACAGTTCTACAGAACTCTACCTTGGTCACCCCGTATGTCGATGAACACAAGAACAGTCTGCGCTCCAAACACCCGGAGCAGTGTGACGACTTGATTACATGTGAACACATCAGGACTTTCAGCAGTTGGTCGGAAACACGTCTCAGAGGTGACACCACTATTTGTGATGAGTTGTACTCGTTGTCCAGGGGACCATCTTCGACTGTATTGACTTACAAAGGATACGAGATAAATGGGAATACATTTTACACGATCGCCCAAGATCAAAAGAGCACCAACCAAAACAGCGGTGTCTGCTTTGATGCAGCAACCGAGAGGGGAAAGGACACATATTATGGTTACATAATGGACATATGGGAACTTGACTACGGACATGATTTTAAGGTCCCTTTGTTTAAGTGCAAATGGGTCAATCTGTCAGGAGGCGGGGTACAGGTAGACCCACAGTACGGAATGCCAACAGTGGATCTGAACAATCTTGGGTACACTGACGAACCGTTCGTCCTAGCCAATGATGTGGCACAGGTTATCTATGTGAAGGACATGTCTACCAGATCGAGAAAAAGAAAAGATAAGGAAGCGAATACATCATACGATGAGCCAAAGCGCCACATAGTTCTTTCAGGAAAAAGGGACATTGTGGGAGTGGAGGGCAAGACAGACATGTCTGAAGATTATGAAAAGTTTCATGAAATTCCTCCCTTCAAAGTCAAGGCTGACCCAAGCATCCTGATAAACAATGAAGATTATCCATGGTTACGGCGCAATAAGCAAATAAGTTTTAAAAAATGAAATCCCTTTGTAACAAACGAGTTTTCGTATGAAATCCTGATACTTCGAAAGAGATTGTCCGTTTTGTACACGAAGTGCATCCAGTTTTTGCCATAACCCTCTCAACTTTCTTGCACATGCTATGTGCATGAAATGATGATACCATGCCAACTTTCAACCTTTTCAGAGTTCATTTGAAATGCTTTTCAATTTTAGGGTTTTATAGCTCAAAATAATCAGTAAATGCATGAAAAATGGTGCATGAAAAATATCAAATAAAATAAATAATTAATTAGAAACAAAATAATATAAACTTTCATAAAATATATAAGTAGAAACAAAATAAAATAAACTTTAATAACATAAATAAAATTTATGAAACTAAAATTATCAAAGTATTTTATTGTCAAAACATTATAAGCAACCTCTAGTATTATTGAAACTAAAATTATATAAAATTGATGCAACTAAAATTATCGAAGTATTTTCTGTTCAAAATCATTGAAAGCAAAAATAATTTTCATAAAGAACTTTTTTGTTAGAAACTTTAATAGCAAAAAGAATTATCATAAAGTAAAATAAATAAGTAATTAGAAACAAAATAAAATAAATAAGTTTTTCGTTGTAAGTAGAAACAAAACAAAATAAATAAAGCAAAAAAGAAAACAAAAAAACAGGCAAAAAATAAAAATTATGCCACCTACTGGGCCACCACAGCCTGAATACGACTAGAAACCCATCCATGGGCCAGGATTCAGGCCCGCAGAAGGCCCAGTAGGCCCACATGCATGTACAGAGAGGTTAGGCCCGTAAGCCTGCTTTACAGAGGAGCTCGACAGGTCAGGCGCACCGCACCTTATAAACAGGTGCGGCTCTCTCTCAGCTAGCGAGGTGGGACTAAACTCCCACCACCACGCCGCTGTGCAAGGCTTTCCATCCCGGTTGGTGCCACCAACCGGGACCAAAGGCCGCCGCTTCCCGCCCTTTGGGCTGCTGAAAAGAGGCCTTTGGTCCCGGTTGGTGCCACCAACCGGTACCAATGCTCTTTGTATATAAGCTGGACTTGTAAAATTTCACAACTTCACCGTTAGTTCGTGCCTGACGCCCCAGCGCTGCTCCTCGTCGCCATCGCCGTCATCGCCCTGCCTCCGACGCCATCGCCGCGCCGCCCCTGCCTCCGACGCCGTCGCCGCGCCGCCCCTGCCTCCGACGCCGTCGCCACGCCGCCCCTGCCTCCGACGCCGTCGCCGCGCCGACCCTGTCCCCGACCACGCCGTCGCCGCGCCAGCCCCTGCCCCGCGCCCGAGCCCCTTCCCACGGCCTGCCCCTGCGCGCCGGCGCCCTTGCCTCCCCCGCCATCGCCATCGCCAGACGCCCCCACTGTGAGCCGCTGCGCCGGTCCGGCTCTGTTTTTATTTTGTATTAGATTATTTTTTGTTCATATATATAAAATGTATATTTATATGTATGTGGCTATATGTAAGTTCAGAGCATGTTTTTTATTAGATTAATTTCTTATTAGATTTATTACATTAATTTTTTTGTTCACAACATGTTTTTGTTCATATATGTATTTTTTTGTTCATATGTGTATTAATGTTTTTGTTGTATATATGTAATTTTTTCAATGTATATATGTATGTGGTAGCTATATATCCATGATGAGGGGGGTGGGGGTCGATATACCCCCTCCCCGATAATTTCAACATGAGGGGAGGTCGATACCCCCTCCCCGATAACATTTTTTAGAAAAGTTTTATATATCTAGCTAGGAAGAAAGGAAGAAGGAATGAACTAAGAAGAGGATTAAGAAGAAAAATAAGATGAGAAGAAGAAGGAATAGAGGAGAAGAAGAAAAAATAGAGTCTATTTTTTCTTCTTCTCCTCTATTCCTTCTTCTTCTCCTTTTTTTCTTCTTCTCCACTTTTTTTATCTTCTACTTCCTCTTCTTAATTTTTATCGGGAACTCCATTCCAAAATAACTTCGACATGATGGGCGGTCGATATATATACCCCCTCTCGACCGTGATAACTTATACCACGGGAGCACCCCCCGGCCCTCTCGCTCGACCAAAACTCTCGAGGACACCCAAACCCTAGGAAAAAATGATGTCGGTCTCCTACCCCCTCCCACCGCGCCCCTACCCTTGAAGCGTTGCCGAGGCCACCCCAAACCCGGAATAAGCTAGGTCTACGTTTGCACTAATATATCCACCTGCTGTCATGTTTGTGTAATAATTGCCATGTTGTAATATTTGCAGAAACAATGGAGCACGGACGAGACGAGGAAGCAGAAGAGGTGTTGGGGGACATAATCTTAGCCGGAGGTGATATCTTGTCGTATCTTAACGACAATGATGGTCTGGAAGAACAGGGTGAAGAAGCAGGCTACGGTGATCGAAGAGTGGAGGAGGAAAGACATGATTATGATGGCTCCGGTGACCCAATGCTGGTGCAAGAAGGAGCCCGTGGTGACGGCTCCGGTGACCGAACAGAGTCCGGCCAGGTAAATATATTAGTTAAGCCTGTGCTGACTAGCTAATTGATGCATTCATTGTTTTGGTATGTACACATATTAATTAACTCTCGTCTTTCTTCTTTTTTCTAGCCCTCCGGATCGAGCACAACTTCGGTAAAGAGACGAGGCCCGAAGAGAAAGTTGCGCTCGGATGAAAGGTTTGAGATCACAGCAATCGCGCGCGACGGCCAACCGATTGAACCCATCCGGACAAAGGAAGCATTTGCTGCTCAGTGCGGGGTTCTTGTTAGGGACAAGATCCCGATCAGCATCCACCAATGGTATAAGCCTAAGAAGGAAGACCCTGAGGTGTCTTATGTCAATGATATGAAGAAAGATGATCTTTGGACTGAGCTGAAGGCAAATTTCACCCTACCGCCAGAGGAGGATCTGGAGAAGCCAGTTAAAGAGCAATTAATCAAGTCTCATGCTCTTAAGAAGATGGCAAACCTATTCAGGAGGTGGAAGAATGAGCTGAAAACGTTTGTCGACAAAGAAGAGACACCAGAATTCATCGGCCGGTATGAGAAGATCAGAGATCACTGGCCCGCATTTGTGGCCCACAAGACATCGGAAAAGAGTAACAAGATGTCAGCGACAAACAAGAAGAATGCTGCGAAGAAGAAGCTTCACCATCGCACAGGGTCAGGTGGCTACCTCAAAGCCCGGCCTAAGTGGGCCAAGGCTGAGAATGATCTGCTTGATAAAGGGATCGAACCACAGACAATGAACTGGCCAGACCGTTGCCGGACTTGGTTCTTCGGGGCTGGCGGAAAAATTGGACCCTGTATCAGGGAGGTGCGTTTGGACGGACGAGCTTTTGAGAATACCAGTCAAGAGGCTTCAGCACTATATCGATGCAGCGCAGCAAGGGACGTTCATTCCAGACGGAGAGAACGACGAGCTCACAATGGCCCTCGGGAATCCTGAGCACCCTGGACGGACACGAGGCACGCCAGGCTCCGTTCCGTGGAAGGCTGGTTTTCCGGACGCAGGCGGTTACAAAAGCCAGGAGAGGAGGAAAAAAGTGGAGCAGACCCAAATTCAGAAGCTGCACGAAAGGGTTCAAGCGCTAGAGGAACGAGACGGCAATCGACATGCCGAAACTACCCCCGAAGCTACCCCGCCATCTCAGCGGAGAAGCAGCGTGGCTTCCACCGAGCTGCTTCAGCCGGAGCATGTCTTGACGGCTCCTGCTAGCTACCCCGTGGATGCTATCACGGAGTCTCAACATTGCCACCTTATGACGCAATGGCAGAACTTCAAAGTCAAGGCGGCTGTTGGCTCTGTTTTACCTCCTGAACCCGGCGCAACCTACCACTGCCGGCCGATTCCAGAAGGATATGCTAGGGTGATGGTGGATGAAATAACGGAGGGATTTGAGGACCTCCAGCTTGACCACCCTACCGGTGAAGGGGAGACTCGGCTGGGTTCTGCTCTGAAGACTCCATGCCTATGGCGGAAGGAGCTCATCAACCTTCCGAACTGGACGCCTCCGGCGAGTAAGGGCACTCCGCCTCCTCCTCCGCCTCCTCCTCCGGCGAGTGATCAGGGCACTCAGCCTCCTTCTCCGGCGCGTGGCGGCACTCCGCCTCCTCCTCCGGCGAGTGATCAGGGCACTCAGCCTCCTTCTCCGGCGCGTGGCGGCACTCCGCCTCCTTCTCCGCCTGCGCCGGCGCGCCAGAGCAGCCAGCCTCCTCCTTCTCCGCCTCGTCAGCAAGGGCGGAAGAGACCCGCCGCCGCTCCGGCTGCTCCGGCGCGTCGTAGTCCTTCTCCTCCGCCTCGTAAGCAAGGAAAGAAGACAGCCGCAGCCGCTCCGTCTGCTCTGCCGGCGTCTAGCAGTACAGCCAGAGGCGGGAGGCAATACAGATTCGGTCCTTCTCTGAAGACTCCAGAGAAGTTACCATACGAGAGGACCGAGGAGGAAACCACGAAGATCGTGCGAGCCGAAGTGACGAACTTCTTTGAAGGGGTGAAAGCAAATAAACATCCACCTCCGGAGGAGAAGGTAGATCCGGTGAAAGCGAAGCGCACTCTGGCTGCCCTGACAAAACCACCAAAGTCTCCGCCGAAAGGCAACTATGAGCGCATTATTGCAAAGACATTTGCCGAAGCGGAGCGGTCGGGAAGTACTGTCAGTGATCAAAGGTTAAAAGAACGACGAGCTGGGAAAAAATTGCCCAGCTCGGCGAACAAGCGAACCAATCGTGCCCCCCGCTCAAGGTGTCTAGCGACATCGTCGCTAATGATCCGAGGATGGTGCCCGGTTATAGCAATCTTGGAGATTACCTGCCCGACGATGTACATTATGATATCTTGGAGGTGGACGAACACAAATACCATTACGGGAAGCCTCTCGTCAAAGATGAAAGATCTCTAACAACGATGATGCGAAGATTACATGATTGGTACATGAAAACCTGCAGAGAGTCTGGGGGGAGGAATACTTTGACGCTGAGAGTTAAACCGGAGCATGACCTCGTTGGAATTGAACTGTTGAATGTTCCATTTGAGGAGTTCTTCCAGTTTTTCAATCAAAAGGCCCTCGATAAATCAACGATCACTTGCTACTGTCTGTAAGTAGTACTACTTCTGTCATTAAGTCTCTCTATATAGGTCAGCTCTTTCATTGCATGTATTTATAATTATCCTCACTATATTATGCAGATTGAAGATCGCCGAATTGAAGAAAAGACAAATCGGTGATATTGGGTTCATTAACACAAATCTCATAGATGCAACTGAGGTTAAATATCATGCCGAAAATACCGAGGCCAACTTGCTACGATCGTTGGTAATAAATGAAAACAAAGATATAATACTCTTTCCTTACAACTTCAAGTGAGTGTTACTGTCTTGTGCATATTCGGTTTCCCTTATTAGTCCAGGTTATAGTAATGTAATTGATGACTTATGCATGCGTGCGCAGCTTCCACTATATTCTCCTAGAGATTAAGCTTGAGCAGGGAGTAGTAACCGTCTTAGACTCGAGACGAAAAGATCCCCAGGACTATGCGGACATGACTCAAATGCTCGAGAAGTAAGTTAAATCGATCATTATCCACCATATCAGCAACTTTGTTCATTTCCTGATATCAGGTAATTGTTTTCTTTGTCTGGCAGGGTTTGGAGAAAATTCACCAAAAAAGCTCCAGGACTGCTGAAGAAGCTGCAATTTAAACACCCGAAAGTAAGTACTATAGTAGCATGTTCCGCGCATCTCCTAGTGATTCAAGCGCTAGTTTCATCAATACCATTTAGCATGCTTGCTTATCAGTTTGATTGACCTCTGTTTCTTGTAAAGTGGTTGTGGCAGGAACCCGGGAATAATTACTGTGGATACTACGTTTGCGAGTCCATCCGCTACACGACCTGTGAGCGGGGCTACTCTGACGAACAATATGAAGTGCGTAAGCAATAATATTCACAATTTTATTTTATTACCATCATTTGTGTTGAGTTTCATTTATTCATATATATATATATGTATGTATGTATGTATTGACCCCCTTCTTCAAATTAGATCTTTCGGATGCGGGATGAACTCCTAGCACCGGATCGTATGCGAGCAATTCAAGAGGTATTGGCGGCATTCTTCCTTGACCACATGATCGCTGAAAACGGAGAATACTATGTGGACCCTGTGTTCTTACAATTTAATTAGGAGATTATATTGTAAGAGATAATTATTGTATATATGTAGCCGGTAGTGTCGGATAGATATACGAGAACTTGTTGTTCGACCAATCTCTCGGAGAAGGAGAGGTGGTCGATATCACTTCTCTCTGTATGCATATGTTCATGACGATCTTCTGTTTCCTTCATTTGATTACTAGCTAGCATGTCTAGTCCTCTCCATACGTATATAGTACGTAGCGTCGACCAAGCACGGAGATAAGAGAGGACACTTCTCTCTATTAATTAGCTAGCTAAGACAATATATGAAACACCTAAATTAACCCCCCAAAACCCCCACCCCCCCCCCCCTTCAAAAAAACAAAAACCCCAGCCCCTGAAATGCTGATGCGTGGATGCCTATTGGTCCCGGTTAGTGCCACCAACTGGGACCAAAGGCCCTCCTGCCTGGGCTCGCCGCACCGGCCACGTGGAGGCCCATCTGTCCCGGTTCGTGTAAGAACCGGGACTAAAGGGTTAGGGCATTAGTAACGACCCTTTAGTCCCGGTTCAAAAACCGGGACAAAAGGCCCTTACCAACCGGGACAATAGGCCCTTTTTCTACTAGTGGATATCGAAAGATATTCTTGAGTACCAACCAATTGTGTTTGGTGGATCCAATGGCATTATGGAACGTTGAGTCCCAATATCTCATTTCCATCATCTCTTGGTCTAATAGATCTTTCTCTACGTCTAGAGAATGAACTACCATGAGAGTTATGGATAGATAAGATTTGTCCACAATGAATTTCTCCAATATATTTTGAATATAGACAACATAGTATACCATAATGTATGAATGAAGGTGCTCAAGTTGTAGCAACGAGCGGTATTTTGGTTTACCCAAATCCTTCATTTTGAAGTCCGTCACTTAGATGATTACATGTGTCATCATTGCAGACACACAACACAAGGATAATCATCATTGTAGGAGTAATCCTTGTGTATAAGGATCTCACTACGTCGGTTGTACCATATGTACCAACAACAATAAGTTGTATGGTGGCTTACCGATTTTACACAATGTATGTTGCATTTTGTATTTGGATTTAGAATTGAGATTTCATCGGAAATCAATCATATATGTCTGAATCTAGTGATCCACATGGACATGTGATCACTACATCTATCAACTGCAGAGATAGATGAATTTGAACTGCCAATGATATAAGTTATCGGAATGAGATTCCACCTCTAGAGAATAGTTGGGTATCTGCGTGAACCCTTGTGCTACAAAACTTGCTCTTTGTTTCACCACCTCATTGTTCTCAATTCTGTTTCCAGAAGAAAACTGGTGTAGGTATTGCATATGAATACCTTCCCATTATTGAGCAAGATCATTTCTACCTAGATTATACCCTTTGCTTGAGTTCAATCCGAGTGTTGATCACACTTTGCCATGGCCATGGTCTTTGGATCTAAATCATTTGTAAGGTTTTGCAATCTAGTTGAGAAATGTATGTCGACAATTGTAGACTTCCGGTTATATGATTCTCCAGAATCTATATATCAATATATAGTTGATCAAAATATCGTTACCCGTAGTGACTTCTCGCGAGGCACATATCATTTTTCATCGGATTGACTCCCGTAGAAATCTATATATAGACATGAAGATTCTCAATATGAAAATCACTGTCAATATATAGAATACATACAAATGTATTTGTATCAAAGTGCTGATATAGTATATTGTGATATACAATATATGATGACAACAATAATCATGTTCTTATTAGAACATCATAAATGGACATAAATAAATAGATCACTAAGAAGACTAAGGGACTAAATGTATAGTCTCCAAACATGTCGGTTGATGCATATTCAACCATCATGCTCTCCATGTTCATAGGGTCTCGTGACAGCTTGATGGTGTCCGGTTGAGGGTTTGAAGTGAGTTTCAAACCATTACCCTTGATATCCTTGCTTGCGAGAAGCTGAATCCTGATGTACTTCTGCCATACATCTCCCCCTGTTGCTTTGAATGAGGAGTGGAGTGGATTTTGCTGGTACCTCCACTCTTTCAGGCGTACTTTTGCAGGATTGTAGAATTGTGTGACACCTTTATAGTCAATAAATGAATCTGGCAGATTATTTGTAATGTGTTGCAAATCTTCTGAATGCATGGTTTAGATCTTTGAGTACGTGGATTTGAGGCACAAATGTGTTGAACATTCCACTAATTTCCTGGCATTTTTATGGTACTTGAAATCTCCCCCTAATGCCTGGAAATGTTCCTCATTGAATCAGCATACTGACCTTGAATAACTCCCCATGCGAGGGGCTTGAGGTATTGACGGAAATACAGTTATTCCTCACATAGATCCCAACTATATGTTGAGGGGCCAATGATGTATGCCGGGGTGGTGATATCGGTGTGTAACCGAATTACCGCGGATAGGAAATACTTGGTAGATTTCCACGTATCGAAGATAGAGGGAATAATATAATGCAGTTTGGTCATGAGCGTGTAAGACTGCATGACTCCAACGTAAAGTTGGTAAGTTGCAATTCCAAAATAAAGATAATGCAATGAGCTTAACTCTTTGGATATGATTCTACCAAACCATTTTGAGTCTAGACATTAGGACAAATTGCTAAACTTCAATCCAAAGGCCATAGAGAATGCCTTCAAGGAGAATTCTGCAATGTTATCCATTCGATTTGCTTGAAATCGATGTCAGGATAATGAGCCAATGGTTTCGTGTGAATAAAGCACACACTTAATACCATCATGTAGATATGTCTTCTAGAACCATGGAATACCTGAATAGTCTACTCAATGGCTGGGAAGAGCCACTTACCTCGACTTGATGCATTCAAGGAGTCTGAGTGGTTCATCCTAGAATTTAAGGTGTGCAAGCCTTAAAATTAGCTTCCCTGTGTCACTTGTAGTGCACATAAAATCCAAATGTTATTAGAATTTAGCATCATAATAATCATAAACTATTGGAATTGCTGATAGTTTCTGTTTCAACCCAATGTCTTGATGACCAAGGCGAGTATGCCAAGTTTGTCATGTACAAGACACTCTGGAAAACTATCTCGTACACAACATGTGCTACGGGTTGTGTCGTGTGTGTAGTACAATCCAGATGATACACATAGAATGTGCTTGCCATATCCGTTGCATATGGTAAAGAGAAGTTATTTCTCTTTGTTGTCATCATAAGTTTCGCTATGGAAACTATTTTGACGGATACCTCCATAGTTTAGTAGGGTACGAGTTAAACCTGGGAAGCAATAAAGCATCCCAACGTTACTCGAGTACCCATAGGGATAGTAAATATGACTCGAATTGAGCCAACAAATACCTCATCGCGTCTAGCGATTTAAATATCTCATTTCTCTCAATGAGAGTGGAAACACTGGACTTCCCTGAGTATAAAGTTTGTGGTGCATATGTCCAAGGCACATATCATTTTTCATCGGATTGACTCCCGTAGAAATCTATATATAGACATGCAGATTCTCAATATGAAAATCACTGTCAGATATATAGAATACATATAAATGTATTTGTATCAAAGTGCTGATATAGTATATTGTGATATACAATATATGATGACAACAATAATCATGTTCTTATTAGAACATCATAAATGGACATAAATAAATAGATCACTAAGAAGACTAAGGGACTAAATGTATAGTCTCCAAACATGTCGGTTGATGCATATTCAACCATCATGCTCTCCATGCTCATAGGGCCTCGTGACAGCTTGATGGTGTCCGGTTGAGGGTTTGAAGTGAGTTTCAAACCATTACCCTTGAGGTCCTTTGCGTCCCGGTGGCGTGTTTTGGATTGCACGCGCTATCCCATGGGATGCAAGACTGATCTTGATGTCCATGACCCGCTTAAGTAAGTTGTGGTCATTGAGGGCAAGTGCCTCAAATTGTTAGCCATCGATTACTTATAGGGGCAAGCCAGAGATAATTAATTTACAATAAGTAAATTAAAAACTATCATGGTTTTGTAATAAGAATGCAAAAATTTGACTCAAATCACTAGTAGAAAAAGGGTCATTTGTCCCGGTTCATAAGGCCCATCTGTCCCGGTTGGGGAACCGGGACTAAAGGGTCGTTACTAATGCCTGGGCCTTTAGTCCCAGTTCTTATACTAACCGGGACAGATGGGCCTCCACGTGGCCGGTGCTGCGAGCCCAGGCAGGAGGCCCTTTAGTCCCGGTTGGTGGCACCAACCGGGACCAATAGGCATCCACGCGTCAGCTGTTCAGGGGCTAGGGTTTTTGTTTTTTTTCTGAAAGGGGGGTGGATTTGGGAGTTTTGTATGGTTAATTAAGGTGTTTCATATATTGTGTTAGGTAGCTAATTAATTAATAGAGAGAAGTGTCCTCTCTTATCTCCGTGCTTGGTCGACGCTATGTACTATACATAGAGAGGCCCTCGACACGCTAGCTAGTAAGAAAATGAAGGAAACCATTAAGTACAGAAGTTCGTCATGCATACCGAGAGAAGTGATCGACCTCTCCTTCTCCGAGAGATTGGTCGAACAACAAGTTTTCGTATTATCTATCCGACGCTACTGGCTACATACATATACAATATGTAAGATCTCTTACAATCCCTAGCATTTGAACTCAACTTCCACATGGTATTCTCCGGCTTTATTGATGACGTGGTCAAGAAAGAATCCCGCCAATTCCTCTTGAATTGCTTTCATGCGATCTTGTGGTAGGAGTTCATTCCGCATCTGCCACGTCTAATTTGAAGAAGGGGGTTAATACATATATATGAATGAAACTCAACAGAAATGATGGTGTAATAAAATGAAATTGTGAATATTATTGCTTACGCACTTCATATTGTCTTTTAGAGTAGCCCCGCTTATTTTCAAAGTCGCGTTGTAGATGAACTCGCACACGTAGTATCCACAGTAATCATTCCCTTGTTCCTGCCACAAGCACTTTACGAGAAATAGAGGTCAATCAAACTGATAATGAAGCATTATAAATGGCATTGATGAAAGTAGCTAGAATCAACGGGAGATGCGCGCAACTAGCTAGCTAGTAGTACTTACTTTCGGGTATCTATATTGCAGCTCCTTCGGCAGTCCCGGAGCTTCTGCGGTGAACTGTTTCCAAACCCTGCAAGACAAAGAAAATAATTATTACTTGAGATATCAGGAAATGAACAAAAAGTTGCCGATATGGTGCGATAATGATCGATTGAACTTACTTGTTGAGAATTTTAGTCATGTCCGCATAGGTCTCGGGATCTTTTCGTCTCGAGTCTAAGACGGTTACTAGTCCCCGCTCAAGCTTAATCTCCAGGAGAATATAGTGGAAGCTGCGCACGCATGCATAACTCATCAATTACATTACTATAACCTCGCTCGAGTAATAAGGGAAACCGAATATGCACACGACAGTAACACTCACTTGAAGTTGTAAGGAAAGAGTATTAAATCTTTGTTTTGATTTATTAACAATGATTTGAGCAAGTTGGCCTCGGCCTCTTCGGCGTTCTTTGTAACCTGAAATTCATCTATGAGATTTGTGTTAATGAACCCAATATCATACATTTCTGCTTTTCTGCACTCGACGATCTTCAATCTGCATAATATAGTGAGGATAATTATAAATACATGCAATGAAAGAGCTGAGCTATATATAGAGACTTAATGACAGAAGTAGTACTTACAGACAGTAGCAAGTGACCGTTAATTTATCGAGGGCCTTTTGATTGAAGAACTGGAAGAACTCCTCAAATGGAACATGCAACAGATCAGTTCCAACGAGGTCGTGCTCCTCTTTAATTCTCAGATACAAAGTATTCGTCCCCCCAGACTCTCTGCAGGTTTTCATGTACCAATTATGGAATCTTCGCATCATCGTTGTTAGAGATTTTTCATCTTTGACGAGAGGCTTCCCGTACTCGTATCTGTGTTCGTCCACCTCCAAGAAATCATAATGTACATCGTCGGGCAGGTAATCTCCAAGATTGCTATAACCGGGCACCATCCCCGGAGCATTAGCGACGATGTCGCTAGACACATTGAGCGGGGGGCACGATTGGTTCGCTTGTTCGCCGAGCTGGGCAATTTTTTTCCCAGCTGCTCTCGTTCTTTTAACCTTTGATCACTGACAGTACTTCCCGACCGCTCCGCTTCGAGATATGCCTTTTCAGTAATGCGCTCATAGTTGGTTATCGACGGAGACTTTGGTGGTTTCCTCAGGGCATCAATAGTGCGCTTTGCTTTCACCGGATCTACCTTCTCCTCCGGAGGTGGATGTCTCTTTGCTTTCAACCCTTCAAAGAAGTCCTTCACTTCGGTCCGCACGATCTTCGCGTTTTCTTCCGCGGTCCTCTCGTACGGTAACTTCTCTAGAGGCTTGAGAGGTGGACCGTATCTGTATTGCCTCCCGCCTCTGGATGTACTGCTAGACGCCGGAGCAGACGGAGCGGCTGCGGCTGTCTTCTTTCGTGCTTGCTTACGAGGCGGAGGAGAAGGACTACGACGCACCGGAGCAGCCGGGGCGGCGGCGGGTCTCTTCCACCCTTGCTGGCGAGGCGGAGAAGGAGGAGGCTGGTGGCTGCTCGGGCGCGCCGGCGCAGGCGAGAAGGAGGCGGAGTGCCGCCACGCGCCGGAGAAGGAGGCTGAGTGCCCTGATCGTCACTCGCCGGAGGAGGAGGCGGGAGGGCGGAGTGCCCTGACTCGCCGGAGGAGGAGGAGGAGGCGGAGGCATCCAGTTCGGAAGGTTGATGAGCTCCTTCCGCCATAGGCATGGAGTCTTCAGACAAGAACCCAGCCGAGTCTCCCCTTCACCCGTAGGGTGGTCAAGCTGGAGGTCCTCAAATCCTTCTGTGATTTCATCCACCATCACCCTAGCATATCCTTCTGGAATCGGCCGGCAGTGAAAAGTTGCGCCAGGTTCAGGAGGTGCAACAGAGCCAACAGCCGCCTTGACTTTCAATTCCATCCACTGCGTCATAAGGTGGCAATGCTGAGACTCCGTGATAGCATCTACGGGGTAGCTAGCAGGAGCCGTGAAGACAGGCTCCTGAAGCAGCTCCGTGGAAGCCACGCTGCTTCTCCGCTGAGATGGCGGGGTAGCTTCGGGTGTAGCTTCGGCAGGTCGCGTGCTGCGAACTGCCTCTCGTTCCTCTAGCGCTTGTACCCTTGCGTGCAGCGCCTGTAGTTGGGTCAACTCCTTTTTCTTCTTCCTCTCCCGGCGTTTGTAACCGCCTGCGTCGGGAAATCCAGCCTTCCACGAAAGGGAGCCTGGCGTGCCTCGTGTCCGTCCGGGGTGCTCAGGATTCCCGAGGGCCTCTGTGAGCTCGTCGTTCTCTCTGTCCGGAACGAACGTCCCTTGCTGCGCCTTTTCGATATACTCCTGAAGCTTCTCGATGGGTGTGTTCAGCTGCTCGTCGGTCCAAACGCACTTCCCTGTTACAGGGTCCAATTTCCCCCAACCCCGAAGAACCAAGTCCTGCAACGGTCTGGCCAGCGTCGCGTCTCTGGTTCGATCCCTTTATCAATGAGGTCATTCTCAGCCTTGTCCCACAACGGCCGGGCTTTCAGGTAGCCACCTGACCCCGTGCGATGGTGATGCTTCTTCTTTGCAGCATTTTTCTTGTTTGTCGCTGACATCTTCGCTGCTCTCTCAGATTTCTTTTTGGTGACAAATTCGGGCCACTGATCTTTGATCTTCTCAAATCGGCCGATGAATTCAGGAGTCTTGTCTTGGTCGACAAACGATGATTTCAGCTCATTCTTCCACCTCCTGAATAGCTCAGCCATCTTCTTAAGAGCATAAGCCTTGATCATTGGCTTTTTAACTGGATTCTCCGGATCCTCCTCTGGCGGGAAGGTGAAATTTTCCTGCAGCGCGGTCCAAAGATCAGCTTTCTGCCTATCGCTGACATAAGACACCTGAGAGTCTTTGTCCTTAGGCTTCAACCATTGCTCGATGCTGATCGGGATCATGTCCCTCACTAGAACCCCGCACTGAGCATTAAATTTTTGCTTGGTCCGGAGGGGTTCAATCGGTTGGCCAGCGCGATCAATTTCGATGATCGTGTACCTTTCATCCGCGCGCAACTTTCTCTTCGGGCCTCGTCTCGTTACCGAAGTGTTGCTCGATCCGGAGGGCTAGAAAAGAAGAAAAAGAAGAGAGTTAATATGTGTACATACCAAAAACAATTAATGCATCAATTAGCTATAGTCAGCACATGCTTAATTAATTAATATATATACCTGGCCGGACTCCGTTCGGTCACCGGAGCCTGCTTCTTCATCCTGTCCATCCCCCTCCATTCGGTCACTGGAGCCGTCATCACGGTGTCCTTCGTCCTCCATTGTTTGATCATCGTCGTAGCCTGCTTCTTCATCCTGTCTTTCAAGACCATCGGTGCATGTGTCGTTGAGAAACGACAAGACGGCATCACTTCCGTGTGCGATTATCTCCCCCAACACCACTTCTTTTGCTTCGTCTCGGGGGTGCGGATCCATAGTTTCTGCAAATATTTACAACATGGCAATTATTATTCAAACATGATAGATGGATATATTAGTGGCAAATGTTGAACTAGCTAGCTAAGCACAATAAGGAATCATATTAGTGGCATGGCCTCGATGCTTCTCTAGGGTTTGGGGTGGCCTCGGCAACGCTTCAAGGGTTTGGGGTGGCCTCAACAACGCTTCAAGGGGTTCGGGGTGGCCTCGACGACAACGCTCTTTTAACTTGGTAAATTTGGCTGGCCTCGAGAGAGTTTGTCGGGTAGGGGCGCGGCGGGAGGGGGTAGGAGACCGACATCGTTTTTTTCTAGGGTTTGGGTGTCCTCGAGAGTTTAGTCGAGCGAGAGGGCCGGGGTGCTCCCGTGGTATAAGTTATCACGGTCGAGAGGGGGTTATATCGACAACGACCTACCCGATAAAAATAAGAAAAGGAAGAAGAAGAAAAAAAGAGGAGAAGAAGAAAGGAAGAGGAGAAGAAGAAAAAATAATTTTTTCTATTTTTTCTTCTTCTCCTCTATTCCTTTCTTCCTCTCCTCTTTTTTTCTTTTTTCCTCTTATTTATTTCTCCTCTTCTTCATCTTTTTCTTTTCCTTCTTCCTAAACTAAACATAAACTAAAATAATCCTAAAACTAAACGAAACAAAAAAATCCTATGAACAAAATTACAATAAAAATCCTATGAACAAAATTACAATAAAATTCTATGAACAAAAAAAATAAAAATTCTTTGCACACGAACATACAAACATTTGCATATTCTACAATATCATCATCATATTCTACAATAATATCACCAAAAATCCTAACTTTTGCATATGAACAGGGGCCTGCTTCGTCATCGGCATCGGGCGGCGGGCGGCGTTGGGGCGGGCGCGCGGCGCTTGGGGCACGGGAGGAAGGGGCAGAGGAGGGGGAACGGCGCAGGATGATCACACTGCAGGCGAGCGGCGGCGAGGTCAGGGCAGGGGCGACGGCGACGAGGTCAGGGCAGGGTGCGGCGAGGCCGGGGCAGGGCGACGGCGATGCCGGAGACGGCGGCGAGGTCGGGGCAGGGGCGACGAGAGGTCGGGGCAGGGGCGATGGCGACGAGGTCGGGGCAGGGTGCGGCGAGGCCGGGCAGGGCGACGGCGACGACGGAGACGGCGGCGAGGTCGGGGCAGGGGCGGCGAGGCCGGGGCAGGGCGGCAGCCTGGCGGCGTCGATGTCATCAGCGTCGTCGGGGCGTCAACCTGCGAGATGAGAAGTGAAATTTTCACAAGTCCTGCTGATATACCAAGAGCATTGGTCCCGGTTCGTGGCACCAACCGGGACCAATGCACCACTTTAGTCCCGGTTGGTGCCACCAACCGTGACCAAAGGTCAGTTTTCGGTAGGCCAAAGGGCAGGAAGCGGCGGCCTTTGGTCCCGGTTGGTGGCACCAACCGGGACTAAAGGGAGGCATTGGTACCCCAATGCCCCCCTTTAGTCCCGGTTGGTGCTACCAACCGGGACCAGAGGTCCTGTGCTGCTGCGCCCGCGTCGAAAGTTTAGTCCCACCTCGCTAGTTGAGAGGGGCGCGCAGTGGTTTATAAGCCCCACTGCCGCACACCTCTCGAGCTCCTCTCTATTGAAGGCTTACGGGCCTAAATGTCACTGATATGCCTGATGGGCCTACTGGGCCTTCTGCGGGCCTGAATCCTGGCCCATCGATGGGTTTCTAGTCGTATTCACGCCGTGGCGGCCCAGTAGGTGGCATATTTTTATTTTTTGACTGTTTTTTTGCTTTCTTTTTTGCTTTATTTATTTTGTTTTGTTTCTACTTATAACAAAAAACTTATTTATTTTTATTTTGTTTCTAATTACTTATTTATTTTATTTTATGATAATTCTTTTTGCTATTAAAGTTTCTAACAAAAAAAGTTCTTTATGAAAATTCTTTTTGCTTTTCATGATTTTGAACAGAAAATACTTGGATAATTTTAGTTGCATCAATTTTATATAATTTTAGTTTCAATAATACTAGAGGTTGCTTATAATGTTTTGAACAGAAAATACTTTGTTAATTTTAGTTTAATAAATGTTATTAAAGTTTATTTTATTTTGTTTCTACTTATATATTTTATTAAAGTTTATATTAATTTGTTTCAAATTACTTATTTATTTTATTTGTTCTTTTTCATGCACCATTTTTCATGCATTTACTGATTATTTTGAGCTATAAGCCCCTCAAATTGAAAAGCACTACAAATGAACTCTGAAAAGGTTGAAAGTTGGCATGGTACCATCATTTCACCCACATAGCATGTGCAAGAAAGTAGAGAGGCTTACGGCAAAAACTGGATGCACTTCGTGTACAAAATGGACAATCTCTTTCGAAGTATCAGGGTTTCATACGGAAACTCGTCTGTTACAAAGGGATTTCATTTTTTGAACTTATTTGAACTCCATAGTTTTTCTGTGTTCAAAATGCACCATTCAAAGCCACATCATCAATTTTCAACCCTTTCTGACTTCATTTGTTATTTTTCATGCATTTACTGATTTTTTCAGCTATAAGACCCTCAAATTGAAAAGCACTACAAATGAACTCTGAAAAGGTTGAAAGTTGGCATGGTATCATCATTTCACCCACATAGCATGTGCAAGAAAGTAGAGAGGCTTACGGCAAAAACTGGATGCACTTCGTGTACAAAACGGACAATCTCTTTCGAAGTATCAGGGTTTCATACGGAAACTCGTCTGTTACAAAGGGATTTCATTTTTTTGAACTTATTTGAACTCCATAGTTTTTCTGTGTTCAAAATGCACCATTCAAAGCCACATCATCAATTTTCAACCCTTTCTGACTTCATTTGTTATTTTTCATGCATTTACTGATTATTTTCAGCTATAAGACCCTCAAATTGAAAAGCACTACAAATGAACTCTGAAAAGGTTGAAAGTTGGCATGGTATCATCATTTCACCCACATAGCATGTGCAAGAAAGTAGAGAGGCTTACGGCAAAAACTGGATGCACTTCGTGTACAAAACGGACAATCTCTTTCGAAGTATCAGGGTTTCATACGGAAACTCGTCTGTTACAAAGGGATTTCATTTTTTTGAACTTATTTGAACTCCATAGTTTTTCTGTGTTCAAAATGCACCATTCAAAGCCACATCATCAATTTTCAACCCTTTCTGACTTCATTTGTTATTTTTCATGCATTTACTGATTTTTTCAGCTATAAGACCCTCAAATTGAAAAGCACTACAAATGAACTCTGAAAAGGTTGAAAGTTGGCATGGTATCATCATTTCACCCACATAGCATGTGCAAGAAAGTAGAGAGGCTTACGGCAAAAACTGGATGCACTTCGTGTACAAAACGGACAATCTCTTTCGAAGTATCAGGGTTTCATACGGAAACTCGTCTGTTACAAAGGGATTTCATTTTTTTGAACTTATTTGAACTCCATAGTTTTTCTGTGTTCAAAATGCACCATTCAAAGCCACATCATCAATTTTCAACCCTTTCTGACTTCATTTGTTATTTTTCATGCATTTACTGATTTTTTCAGCTATAAGACCCTCAAATTGAAAAGCACTACAAATGAACTCTGAAAAGGTTGAAAGTTGGCATGGTATCATCATTTCACCCACATAGCATGTGCAAGAAAGTAGAGAGGCTTACGGCAAAAACTGGATGCACTTCGTGTACAAAACGGACAATCTCTTTCGAAGTATCAGGGTTTCATACGGAAACTCGTCTGTTACAAAGGGATTTCATTTTTTGAACTTATTTGAACTCCATAGTTTTTCTGTGTTCAAAATGCACCATTCAAAGCCACATCATCAATTTTCAACCCTTTCTGACTTCATTTGTTATTTTTCATGCATTTACTGATTTTTTCAGCTATAAGACCCTCAAATTGAAAAGCACTACAAATGAACTCTGAAAAGGTTGAAAGTTGGCATGGTATCATCATTTCACCCACATAGCATGTGCAAGAAAGTAGAGAGGCTTACGGCAAAAACTGGATGCACTTCGTGTACAAAACGGACAATCTCTTTCGAAGTATCAGGGTTTCATACGGAAACTCGTCTGTTACAAAGGGATTTCATTTTTTTGAACTTATTTGAACTCCATAGTTTTTCTGTGTTCAAAATGCACCATTCAAAGCCACATCATCAATTTTCAACCCTTTCTGACTTCATTTGTTATTTTTCATGCATTTACTGATTTTTTCAGCTATAAGACCCTCAAATTGAAAAGCACTACAAATGAACTCTGAAAAGGTTGAAAGTTGGCATGGTATCATCATTTCACCCACATAGCATGTGCAAGAAAGTAGAGAGGCTTACGGCAAAAACTGGATGCACTTCGTGTACAAAACGGACAATCTCTTTCGAAGTATCAGGGTTTCATACGGAAACTCGTCTGTTACAAAGGGATTTCATTTTTTTGAACTTATTTGAACTCCATAGTTTTTCTGTGTTCAAAATGCACCATTCAAAGCCACATCATCAATTTTCAACCCTTTCTGACTTCATTTGTTATTTTTCATGCATTTACTGATTTTTTCAGCTATAAGACCCTCAAATTGAAAAGCACTACAAATGAACTCTGAAAAGGTTGAAAGTTGGCATGGTATCATCATTTCACCCACATAGCATGTGCAAGAAAGTAGAGAGGCTTACGGCAAAAACTGGATGCACTTCGTGTACAAAACGGACAATCTCTTTCGAAGTATCAGGGTTTCATACGGAAACTCGTCTGTTACAAAGGGATTTCATTTTTTGAACTTATTTGAACTCCATAGTTTTTCTGTGTTCAAAATGCACCATTCAAAGCCACATCATCAATTTTCAACCCTTTCTGACTTCATTTGTTATTTTTCATGCATTTACTGATTTTTTTCAGCTATAAGACCCTCAAATTGAAAAGCACTACAAATGAACTCTGAAAAGGTTGAAAGTTGGCATGGTATCATCATTTCACCCACATAGCATGTGCAAGAAAGTAGAGAGGCTTACGGCAAAAACTGGATGCACTTCGTGTACAAAACGGACAATCTCTTTCGAAGTATCAGGGTTTCATACGGAAACTCGTCTGTTACAAAGGGATTTCATTTTTTTGAACTTATTTGAACTCCATAGTTTTTCTGTGTTCAAAATGCACCATTCAAAGCCACATCATCAATTTTCAACCCTTTCTGACTTCATTTGTTATTTTCATGCATTTACTGATTTTTTCAGCTATAAGACCCTGAAATTGAAAAGCACTACAAATGAACTCTGAAAAGGTTGAAAGTTGGCATGGTATCATCATTTCACCCACATAGCATGTGCAAGAAAGTAGAGAGGCTTACGGCAAAAACTGGATGCACTTCGTGTACAAAACGGACAATCTCTTTCGAAGTATCAGGGTTTCATACGGAAACTCGTCTGTTACAAAGGGATTTCATTTTTTTGAACTTATTTGAACTCCATAGTTTTTCTGTGTTCAAAATGCACCATTCAAAGCCACATCATCAATTTTCAACCCTTTCTGACTTCATTTGTTATTTTCATGCATTTACTGATTTTTTCAGCTATAAGACCCTGAAATTGAAAGGCACTACAAATGAACTCTGAAAAAGGTTGAAAGTTGGCATGGTATCATCATTTCACCCACATAGCATCTGCAAGAAAGTAGAGAGGCTTACGGCAAAAACTGGATGCACTTCGTGTACAAAACGGACAATCTCTTTCGAAGTATCAGGGTTTCATACGGAAACTCGTCTGTTACAAAGGGATTTCATTTTTTTGAACTTATTTGAACTCCATAGTTTTTCTGTGTTCAAAATGCACCATTCAAAGCCACATCATCAATTTTCAACCCTTTCTGACTTCATTTGTTATTTTTCATGCATTTACTGATTTTTTCAGCTATAAGACCCTCAAATTGAAAAGCACTACAAATGAACTCTGAAAAGGTTAAAAGTTGGCATGGTATCATCATTTCACCCACATAGCATCTGCAAGAAAGTAGAGAGGCTTACGGCAAAAACTGGATGCACTTCGTGTACAAAACGGACAATCTCTTTCGAAGTATCAGGGTTTCATACGGAAACTCGTCTGTTACAAAGGGATTTCATTTTTTTGAACTTATTTGAACTCCATAGTTTTTCTGTGTTCAAAATGCACCATTCAAAGCCACATCATCAATTTTCAACCCTTTCTGACTTCATTTGTTATTTTTCATGCATTTACTGATTTTTTCAGCTATAAGACCCTCAAATTGAAAAGCACTACAAATGAACTCTGAAAAGGTTGAAAGTTGGCATGGTATCATCATTTCACCCACATAGCATGTGCAAGAAAGTAGAGAGGCTTACGGCAAAAACTGGATGCACTTCGTGTACAAAACGGACAATCTCTTTCGAAGTATCAGGGTTTCATACGGAAACTCGTCTGTTACAAAGGGATTTCATTTTTTGAACTTATTTGAACTCCATAGTTTTTCTGTGTTCAAAATGCACCATTCAAAGCCACATCATCAATTTTCAACCCTTTCTGACTTCATTTGTTATTTTTCATGCATTTACTGATTTTTTCAGCTATAAGACCCTCAAATTGAAAAGCACTACAAATGAACTCTGAAAAGGTTCAAAGTTGGCATGGTATCATCATTTCACCCACATAGCATGTGCAAGAAAGTAGAGAGGCTTACGGCAAAAACTGGATGCACTTCGTGTACAAAATGGACAATCTCTTTCGAAGTATCAGGGTTTCATACGGAAACTCGTCTGTTACAAAGGGATTTCATTTTTTGAACTTATTTGAACTCCATAGTTTTTCTGTGTTCAAAATGCACCATTCAAAGCCACATCATCAATTTTCAACCCTTTCTGACTTCATTTGTTATTTTTCATGCATTTACTGATTATTTTGAGCTATAAGACCCTCAAATTGAAAAGCACTACAAATGAACTCTGAAAAGGTTAAAAGTTGGCATGGTATCATCATTTCACCCACATAGCATGTGCAAGAAAGTAGAGAGGCTTACGGCAAAAACTGGATGCACTTCGTGTACAAAACGGACAATCTCTTTCGAAGTATCAGGGTTTCATACGGAAACTCGTCTGTTACAAAGGGATTTCATTTTTTTGAACTTATTTGAACTCCATAGTTTTTCTGTGTTCAAAATGCACCATTCAAAGCCACATCATCAATTTTCAACCCTTTCTGACTTCATTTGTTATTTTTCATGCATTTACTGATTATTTTGAGCTATAAGACCCTCAAATTGAAAAGCACTACAAATGAACTCTGAAAAGGTTGAAAGTTGGCATGGCATCATCATTTCACCCACATAGCATATGCAAGAAAGTAGAGAGGCTTACGGCAAAAACTGGATGCACTTCGTGTACAAAACGGACAATGTCTTTCGAAATATCAGGGTTTCATACGAAAACACGTCTGTTACAAAGGGATTTCATTTTTTTGAACTTATTTCAACTTCACATCATCAATTTTCAACCCTTTCTGATTACATTTGTTATTTTCATGCATTTACTCATTATTTTCAGCTATAAGACCCTCAAATTGAAAGCACTACAAATGAACTTTGAAAAGGTTAAAATTTGGCATGGTATCATCATTTATTTGAACTTAATTTAACTCCATAGTTTTTCTGTGTTCAAAATGCACCATTCAAAGCCACATCATCAATTTTCAACCCTTTCTGACTCTATTTGTTATTTTTCATGCATTTACTGATTATTTTTCAACCCTTTTTGACTTCATTTGTTTTTTTATGCATTTACTGATTATTTTGAGCTATAAGACCCTCAAATTGAAAAGCACTACAAATGAACTGTGAAAAGGTTGAAAGTTGGCATGGTATCATCATTTCACCCACATAGCATGTGCAAGAAAGTAGAGTGGCTTACGGCAAAAACTGGATGCACTTCATGTACAAAACGGACAGTCTCTTTCGAAGTATCAGGGTTTCATACGGAAACTCGTCTGTTGCAAAGAGATTTCATTTTTTTGAACTTATTTGAACTCCATAGTTTTTATGTGTTCAAAATGCACCATTCAAAGCCACATCATCAATTTTCAATCCTTTCTGACTTCATTTGTTATTTTTCATGCATTTACTGATTATTTTGAGCTATAAGACCCTCAAATTGAAAAGCACTACAAATGAACTCTGAAAAGGTTGAAAGTTGGCATGGCATCATCATTTCACCCACATAGCATGTGCAAGAAAGTAGAGAGGCTTACGGCAAAAACTGGATGCACTTCGTGTACAAAACGGACAATGTCTTTCGAAGTATCAGGGTTTCATACGAAAACACGTCTGTTACAAAGGGATTTCATTTTTTTGAACTTATTTCAACTTCACATCATCAATTTTGACTTCATTTGTTATTTTCATGCATTTACTCATTATTTTCAGCTATAAGACCCTCAAATTGAAAAGCACTACAAATGAACTTTGAAAAGGTTAAAAGTTGGCATGGGATCATTATTTCACCCACATAGCATGTGCAAGAAAGTAGAGAGGCTTACGGCAAAAACTGGATGCACTTCGTGTACAAAACGGACCATCTCTTTCGAAGGATCGGGGTTTCATACGGAAACTCGTCTGTTACAAAGGGATTTCATTTTTTTGAACTTATTTGAACTCCATAGTTTTTCTGTGTTCAAAATGCACCATTCAAAGCCACATCATCAATTTTCAACGCTTTCTGACTTCATTTGTTATTTTTCATGCATTTACTGATTATTTTCACCTATAAGACCCTCAAATTGAAAAGCACTACGAATGAACTCTTAAAAGGTTAAAAGTTGGCATGGTATCATCATTTCACCCACATAGCATGTGCAGGAAAGTAGAGAGGCTTACAGCAAAAACTGGATGCACTTCGTGTACAAAACGGACAATCTCTTTCGAAGTATCAGGGTTTCATACGGAAACTTGTCTGTTACAAAGGGATTTCATTTTTTGAACTTATTTGAACTCCATAGTTTTTCTGTGTTCAAAATGCACCATTCAAAGCCACATCATAAATTTTCAACCCTTTCTGAGTTCATTTGTTATTTTTCATGCATTTACTGATTATTTTGTGCTATAAGACCCTTAAATTGAAAAGCACTACAAATGAACTCTGGAAAGGTTGAAAGTTCGCGTTGTATCATCATTTCACCCACATAGCATGTGAAAGAAAGTAGAGAGGCTTACGGCAAAAACTTGATGCACTTCGTGTACAAAACGGACAATCTCTTTCGAAGTAAGACGGGTTTCATACGGAAACTCGTCTGTTACAAGGGATTTCATTTTTTGAACTTATTTGAACTCCATAGTTTTTCTGTGTTCAAAATGCACCATTCAAAGCCACATCATCAATTTTCAACCCTTTCTGACTTCATTTGTTATTTTTCATGCATTTACTGATTATTTTCAGCTATAAGACCCTCAAATTGAAAAGCACTACAAATGAACTCTGAAAAGGTTGAAAGTTGGCATGGTATCATCATTTCACCCACATAGCATGTGCAAGAAAGTAGAGAGGCTTACGGCAAAAACTGGATGCACTTCGTGTACAAAACGGACAATCTCTTTGGAAGTATCAGGGTTTCATACGGAAACTCGTCTGTTACAAAGGGATTTCATTTTTTTGAACTTATTTGAACTCCATAGTTTTTCTGTGTTCAAAATGCACCATTCAAAGCCACATCATCAATTTTCAACCCTTTCTGACTTCATTTGTTATTTTTCATGCATTTACTGATTATTTTGAGCTATAAGACCCTTAAATTGAAAAGCACTACAAATGAACTCTGAAAAGGTTGAAAGTTGGCATGGTATCATCATTTCACCCACATAGCATGTGCAAGAAAGTAGAGAGGCTTACGGCAAAAACTGGATGCACTTCGTGTACAAAACGGACAATCTCTTTCGAAGTATCAGGGTTTCATACGGAAACTTTCTGTTACAAAGGGATTTCAATTTTTTTGAACTTATTTGAACTCCATAGTTTTTCTGTGTTCAAAATGCACCATTCAAAGCCACATCATCAATTTTCAACGCTTTCTGACTTCATTTGTTATTTTTCATGCATTTACTGATTATTTTGAGCTATAAGACCCTCAAATTGAAAAGCACTACAAATGAACTCTGAAAAGGTTAAAAGTTGGCATGGTATCATCATTTCACCCACATAGCATGTGCAAGAAAGTAGAGAGGCTTACGGCAAAAACTGGATGCACTTCGCGTACAAAACGGACAATCTCTTTCGAAGTATCAGGGTTTCATACGGAAACTCGTCTGTTACAAAGGGATTTCATTTTTTTGAACTTATTTGAACTCCATAGTTTTTCTGTGTTCAAAATGCACCATTCAAAGCCACATCATCAATTTTCAACCCTTTCTGACTTCATTTGTTATTTTTCATGCATTTACTGATTATTTTCAGCTATAAGACCCTCAAATTGAAAAGCACTACAAATGAACTCTGAAAAGGTTGAAAGTTGGCATGGTATCATCATTTCACCCACATAGCATGTGCAAGAAAGTAGAGAGGCTTACGGCAAAAACTGGATGCACTTCGTGTACAAAACGGACAATCTCTTTCGAAGTATCAGGGTTTCATACGGTAACTCGTCTGTTACAAAGGGATTTCATTTTTTTGAACTTATTTGAACTCCATAGTTTTTCTGTGTTCAAAATGCACCATTCAAAGCCACATCATCAATTTTCAACCCTTTCTGACTTCATTTGTTATTTTTCATGCATTTACTGATTATTTTGAGCTATAAGACCCTCAAATTGAAAAGCACTACAAATGAACTCTGAAAAGGTTAAAAGTTGGCATGGTATCATCATTTCACCCACATAGCATGTGCAAGAAAGTAGAGAGGCTTACGGCAAAAACTGGATGCACTTCGTGTACAAAACGGACAATCTCTTTCGAAGTATCAGGGTTTCATACGGAAACTCGTCTGTTACAAAGGGATTTCATTTTTTTGAACTTATTTGAACTCCATAGTTTTTCTGTGTTCAAAATGCACCATTCAAAGCCACATCATCAATTTTCAACCCTTTCTGACTTCATTTGTTATTTTTCATGCATTTACTGATTATTTTCGGCTATAATACCCTCAAATTGAAAAGTACTACAAATGAACTCTAAAAAGGTTAAAAGTTGGCATGGTATCATCATTTCACCCACATAGCATGTGCAAGAAAGTAGAGAGGCTTACGGCAAAAACTGGATGCACTTCATGTACAAAACGGACAGTCTTTTTTGAAGTATCAGGGTTTAATACGGAAACTCGTCTGTTACAAAGGGATTTCATTTTTTTGAACTTATTTGAACTCCATGGTTTTTATGTGTTCAAAATGCACCATTCAAAGCCACATCATCAATTTTCAACCCTTTCTGACTTCATTTGTTATTTTTCATGCATTTACTGATTATTTTGAGCTATAAGACCCTCAAATTGAAAAGCACTACAAATGAACTCTGAAAAGGTTGAAAGTTGGCATGGCATCATCATTTCACCCACATAGCATGTGCAAGAAAGTAGAGAGGCTTACGGCAAAAACTGGATGCACTTCGTGTACAAAACGGACAATGTCTTTCGAAGTATCAGGGTTTCATACGAAAACACGTCTGTTACAAAGGGATTTCATTTTTTGAACTTATTTCAACTACACATCATAAATTTTCAACCCTTTCTGACTTCATTTGTCATTTTCATGCATTTACTGATTATTTTCACCTATAAGACCCTCAAATTGAAAAACACTACAAATGAACTTTGAAAAGGTTAAAAGTTGGCATGGTATCATCATTTCACCCACATAGCATGTGCAAGAAAGTAGAGAGGCTTATGGCAAAAACTGGATGCACTTCGTGTACAAAACGGACAATCTCTTTCGAAGTATCAGGGATTTTATACGGAAACTCGTATGTTACAAAGGGATTTCATTATTTTGAACTTATTTGAACACCATAGTTTTTCTGTGTTCAAAATGAACCATTCAAAGCCACATCATCAATTTTCAACCATTTCTGACTTGATTTGTTATTTTTCATGCATTTACTGATTATTTTCAGCTATAAGACCCTCAAATTGAAAAGCACTACCAATGAACTCTGAAAAGGTTGAAAGTTGGCATGGTATCATCATTTCACCCACATAGCATGTGCAAGAAAGTAGAGAGGCCTACGACAAAAATTGGATGCACTTCGTGTACAAAACGGACAATCTCTTTCGAAGTATCAGGGTTTCATACGGTAACTCGTGTGTTACAAAGGGATTTTTTTTGAACTTATTTGAACTCCATAGTTTTTCTGTGTTCAAAATGCACCATTCAAAGCCACATCATCAATTTTCAACGCTTTCTGACTTCATTTGTTATTTTTCATCCATTTAGTGATTATTTTTCAGCTATAAGACCCTCAAATTGAAAAGCACTACGAATGAAGTCTTAAAAGGTTAAACGTTGGCATGGTATCATCATTTCACCCACATAGCATGTGAAAGAAAGTAGAGAGGCTTATGGCAAAAACTGGATGCACTTCGTGTAGAAAACGGACAATCTCTTTCGAAGTATCAGGGTTTCATATGGAAACTCGCCTGTTACAAACGGATTTCATTTTTTGAACTTATTTGAACTCCATAGTTTTTCTGTGTTCAAAATGCAGCATTCAAAGCCACATCATCAATTTTCAACCCTTTGTGACTTCATTTGTTATTTTTCATGCATTTACTGATTATTTTGTGCTATAAGACCCTTAAATTGCAAAGCACTACAAATGAACTCTGGAAAGGTTGAAAGTTGGCATGGTATCATCATTTCACCCACATAGCATGTGCAAGAAAGTAGAGAGGCTTACGGCAAAAACTGGATGCACTTCGTGTACAAAACGGACAATCTCTGTCGAAGTATCAGGGCTTCATACGGAAACTCGTCTGTTACAAAGGGATTTCATTTTGTTGAACTTATTTGAACTCCATAGTTTTTCTGAGTTCAAAATGCACCATTCAAAGCCACATCATCAATTTTCAACCCTTCCTGACTTCATTTGTTATTTTCCGTGCATTTACTCATTATTTTCAGCTATAAGACCCTCAAATTGAAAAGCACTACAAATTAACTCTGAAAAGGTTGAAAGTTGGCATGGTATCATCATTTCACCCACATAGCATGTGCAAGAAAGTAGAGAGGCTTACGGCAAAAACTGGATGCACTTCGTGTACAAAACGGACAATCTCTTTCGAAATATCAGGGTTTCATACGGTAAGTCGTCTGTTACAAAGGGATTTCATTTTTTGAACCTATTTGAACTCCATAGTTTTTCTGTGTTCAAAATGCACCATTCAAAGCCACATCATAAATTTTCAACCCTTTCTGACTTCATTTGTTATTTTTCATGCATTTATTGATTATTTTCAGCTATAAGACCCTGAAATTGAAAAGCACTACAAATGATCTCTGAAAAGGTTGAAAGTTGGCATGGTATACATAGCATGTGCAAGAAAGTAGAGAGGCTTACGGCAAAAACTGGATGCACTTCGTGTACAAAACGGACAATCTCTTTCGAAGTATCAGGGTTTCATACGGAAACTCGTCTGTTACAAAGGGATTTCATTTTTTTTAACTTATTTGAACTCCATAGTTTTTCTGTGCTCAAAATGCACCATTCAAAGCCACATCATCAATTTTCAACCCTTTCTGACTTCATTTGTTATTTTTCATGCATTTATTGATAATTTTCAGCTATAAGACCCTCAAATTGAAAAGCACTACAAATGAACTGTGAAAAGGTTGAAAGTTGGCATGGTATCATCATTTCACCCACATAGCATGTGCAAGAAAGTAGAGAGGCTTACGGCAAAAACTGGATGCACTTCGTGTACAAAACGGACAATCTCTTTCGAAATATCAGGGTTTCATACGGTAACTCGTCTGTTACAAAGGGATTTCGTTTTTTTAAACTTATTTGAACTCCATAGTTTTTCTGTGTTCAAAATGCACCATTCAAAGCCACATCATAAATTTTCAACCCTTTCTGACTTCATTTGTTATTTTTCATGCATTTATTGATTATTTTCAGCTATAAGACCCTGAAATTGAAAAGCACTACAAATGAACTCTGAAAAGGTTGAAAGTTGGCATGGTATCATCATTTCACCCACATAGCTTGTGCAAGAAAGTAGAGTGGCTTACGGCAAAAACTGGATGCACTTCGTGTACAAAACGGACAGTCTCTTTCGAAGTAAGACGGGTTTCATACGGAAACTCGTCTGTTACAAAGGGATTTCATTTTTTTGAACTTATTTGAACTCCATAGTTTTTCTGTGTTCAAAATGCACCATTCAAAGCCACATCATCAATTTTCAACCCTTTCTGACTTCATTTGTTATTTTTCATGCATTTACTGATTATTTTGAGCTATAAGACCCTCAAATTGAAAAGCACTACAAATGAACTATGAAAAGGTTGAAAGTTGGCATGGTATCATCATTTCACCCACATAGCATGTGCAAGAAAGTAGAGAGGCTTACGGCAAAAACTGGATGCACTTCGTGTACAAAACGGACAATCTCTTTCGAAGTATCATGGTTTCATACGGAAACTCGTCTGTTACAAAGGGATTTCATTTTTTTGAACTTATTTGAACTCCATAGTTTTTCTGTGTTCAAAATGCACCATTCAAAGCCACATCATCAATTTTCAACCCTTTCTGACTTCATTTGTTATTTTTCATGCATTTACTGATTATTTTCAGCTATAAGACCCTCAAATTGAAAAGCACTACGAATGAACTCTTAAAAGGTTAAAAGTTGGCATGGTATCATCATTTCACCCACATAGCATGTGCAAGAAAGTAGAGAGGCTTACGGCAAAAACTGGATGCACTTCGTGTACAAAACGGACAATCTCTTTCGAAGTATCAGGGTTTCATACGGAAACTCGTCTGTTACAAAGGGATTTAATTTATTTGAACTTAATTTAACTCCATAGTATTTCTGTGTTCAAAATGCACCATTCAAAGCCACATCATCAATTTTCAACCCTTTCTGACTTCATATGTTATTTTTCATGCATTTACTGATTACTTTGAGCTATAAGACCCTCAAATTGAAAAGCACTACAAATGAACTCTGAAAAGGTTAAAAGTTGGCATGGTATCTTCATTTCACCCACATAGCATGTGCAAGAAAGTAGAGAGGCTTACGGCAAAAACTGGATGCACTTCGTGTACAAAACGGACAATCTCTTTCGAAGTATCAGGGTTTCATACGGTAACTCGTCTTTTACAAAGGGATTTCCTTTTTTTCAACTTATTTGAACTCCATAGTTTTTCTGTGTTCAAAATGCACCATTCAATGCCACATCATCAATTTTCAACCCTTTCTGACTTCATTTGTTATTTTTTATGCATTTACTGATTATTTTGAGCTAAAAGACCCTCAAATTGAAAAGCACAACAAATGAACTATGAAAAGGTTGAAAGTTGCCATGGTATCATCATTTCACCCACATAGCATGTGCAAGAAAGTAGAGAGGCTTACGGCAAAAACTGGATGCACTTCGTGTACAAAACGGACAATCTCTTACGAAGTATCACGGTTTCATACGGAAACTCGTCTGTTACAAAGGGATTTCATTTTTTTGAACTTATTTGAACTCCATTGTTTTTCTGTGTTCAAAATGCACCATTCAAAGCCACATCATCAATTTTCAAGCCTTTCTGACTTCTTTTGTCATTTTTCATGCATTTACTGATAATTTTCAGCTATAAGACCCTCAAATTGAAAAGCACTACGAATGAACTCTTAAAAGGTTAAAAGCTGGCATGGTATCATCATTTCACCCACATAGCATGTGCAAGAAAGTAGAGAGGCTTACGGCAAAAACTGGATGCACTTCGTATACAAAACGGACAATCTCTTTCGAAGTATCAGGGTTTCATACGGAAACTCGTCTGTTACAAAGGGATTTCATTTATTTGAACTTAATTTAACTCCATAGTATTTCTGTGTTCAAAATGCACAATTCAAAGCCACTCCATCAATTCTCAACCCTTTCTGACTTCATTTGTTATTTTTCATGCATTTACTGATTATTTTGTGCTATAAGACCCTCAAATTGAAAAGCACTACAAATAAACTCTGAAAAGGTTAAAAATTGGCATGGTATCGTCATTTCACCCACATAGCATGTGCAAGAAAGTAGAGAGGCTTACGGCAAAAACTGGATGCACTTCGTGTACAAAACGGACAGTCTCTTTCGAAGTATCAGGGTTTCATACGGTAACTCGTCTGTTACAAAGGGATTTCATTTTTTTGAACTAATTTGAACTCCATAGTTTTTGTGTGTTCAAAATGCACCATTCAAAGCCACATCATCAATTTTCAACCCTTTCTAACTTCATTTGTTATTTTTCATGCATTTACTGATTATTTTCGGCTATAATACCCTCAAATTGAAAAGCACTACAACTGAACTCTGAAAAGGTCAAAAGTTGGCATGGTATCATCATTTCACCCACATAGCATGTGCAAGAAAGTAGAGTGGCTTACGGCAAAAACTGGATGCACTTCATGTACAAAACGGACAGTCTCTTTCGAAGTATCAGGGTTTCATACGGAAACTCGTCTGTTACAAAGAGATTTCATTTTTTTTGAACTTATTTGAACTCCATAGTTTTTATGTGTTCAAAATGCACCATTCAAAGCCACATCATCAATTTTCAATCCTTTCTGACTTCATTTGTTATTTTTCATGCATTTACTGATTATTTTGAGCTATAAGACCCTCAAATTGAAAAGCACTACAAATGAACTCTGAAAAGGTTGAAAGTTGGCATGGCATCATCATTTCACCCACATAGCATGTGCAAGAAAGTAGAGAGGCTTACGGCAAAAACTGGATGCACTTCGTGTACAAAACGGACAATGTCTTTCGAAGTATCAGGGCTTAATACGAAAACACGTCTGTTACAAAGGGATTTCATTTTTTTGAACTTATTTCAACTACACATCATCAATTTTCAACCCTTTCTGACTTCATTTGTCATTTTCATGCATTTACTGATTATTTTCAGCTATAAGACCCTCAAATTGAAATACACTACAAATGAACTTTGAAAAGTTTAAAAGTTGGCATGGTATCATCATTTCACCCACATAGCATGTGCAAGAAAGTAGAGAGGCTTATGGCAAAAACTGGATGCACTTCGTGTACAAAACGGACAATTTCTTTCGAAGTATCAGGGTTTCATACGGGAACTCGTCTATTACAAAGGTATTTCATTTTTTTGAACTTATTTGAACTCCATAGTTTTTCTGTGTTCAAAATGCACCATTCAAATCCAAATCATCAATTTTCAACCCTTTTCTGACTTCATTTGTTATTTTTCATGCATTTACTGATTATTTTGAGCTATAAGACCCTCAAATTGAAAAGCACTACAAATGAACTCTTAAAAGGTTAAAAGTTGGCATGGTATCATCATTTCACTCACATAGCATGTGCAAGAAAGTAGAGAGGCTTACGGCAAAAACTGGATGCACTTCGTGTACAAAACGGACAATCTCTGTCGAAGTATCAGGGTTTCATACGGAAACTCGTATGTTACAAAGGGATTTCATTTTTTTGAACTTATTTGAACTCCATAGTTTTTCTGTGTTCAAAATGCACCATTCAAAGCCACATCATCAATTTTCAACCCTTTCTGACTTCATTTGTTATTTTTCATGCAGTTACTGATTATTTTGAGCTATAAGACCCTCAAATTGAAAAGCACTACAAATGAACTCTGAAAAGGTTGAAAGTTGGCATGGTATCATCATTTCACCCACATAGCATGTGCAAGAAAGTAGAGAGGCTTACGACAAAAACTGGATGCACTTCGTGTACAAAACGGACAATCTCTTTCGAAGTATCAGGGTTTCATACGGAAACTCGTCTGTTACAAAGGGATTTCATTTTTTTGAACTTATTTGAACTCCATAGTTTTTCTGTGTTCAAAATGCACCATTCAAAGCCACATCATCAATTTTCAACCCTTTCTGACTTCATTTGTTATTTTTCATGCATTTACTGATTATTTTCAGCTATAAGACCCTCAAATTGAAAAGCACTACAAATGAACTCTGAAAAGGTTGAAAGTTGGCATGGTATCATCATTTCACCCACATAGCATGTGCAAGAATGTAGAGAGGCTTACGGCAAAAACTGGATGCACTTCGTGTAGAAAACGGACAATCTCTTTCGAAGTATCAGGGTTTCATACGGAAACTCGTCTGTTACAAAGGGATTTCATTTTTTTGAACTTATTTGAACTCCATAGTTTTTCTGTGTTCAAAATGCACCATTGAAAGCCACATCATCAATTTTCAACCCTTTCTGACTTCATTTGTTATTTTTCATGCATTTACTGATTATTTTCAGCTGGATAGAGATAAGTGACCAAATTAATAGTAGTTCATCATCATATTAAAAACGAAAGTGCATACATAGTTCAAATTGAACAACATATAGCTCTCCAGAGCATCTAATTAAACCATACATTGAAACTATGTAAAACCTTTCAATGCAACAACAAATGCGATCATAATCACAACTAAGGTAACAATTGATCCAACGGCATAATGATACCAAGCCGCGGTATGAATGGCATATTTTCTAATCTTTCTAATCTTCAACCGCATTGCATCCATCTTGATCTTGTGATCATCGACGACATCTGCAACATGCAACTCCAATATCATCTTCTCCTCCTCAATTTTTTTTATTTTTTCCTTCAAGTAATTGTTTTCTTCTTCGACTAAATTTAACCTCTCGACAATAGGGTCGGTTGGAATTTCCGGTTCAACCACCTCCTACATAAAAAAATCTATGTCACGTTGGTCGGCATAATTGTCATAAACAATAAATGAACCAAATAGTTATAAAAAGATAATATATACCACATCCGAATCATAGACAGGACGAGGGCCGACGGGGGCGGATACCTGAACCATCGCACTATATAATAACAAGGAATAATAAAAGTAAGAAAATTAGACAAGTATCCATCTCAAGTAAGAATTTTTTTTTCTTTCAGAAAGAAGATAAGAACAAGAGGCTCACCACGGTGGTGCCGGTGACGAGATCGGCGCGGGCGATCGACGGCGGTGAAGACGGGGACGGGACGTGACGGACCGCTAAACCTAGAAAAATCTCGGGGGAAATGGAGCTCCGAGGTCGAGTTTCGAGAGAAGAAATATTAACTAGTGTGGCTCGGACATTTCATCGTACACCTCATGTGCATAGGAGGTGAGCTAGAGCACCCAAATGCCCTCCCCTCGCCGGTGAGCAAAAAACAGAGCACGGTGGAGTGCTCTGCTCGCTGGCGATGGGCTATATATAGGCAAATCATTTGTCCCGGTTCGTGGCTGGAACCGGGACCAATGGTTATGGGCCAGGAGCGAGGCCCATTGGTCCCGGTTTGTTCCTAGAACCGGGACAAATGGGTCCGGACGAACCGGGACCAAAGCCCGCGAGGCCCCGGGCGGCCTCCTGGGCTCACGAACCGGGACAAATGCACCCATTGGTCCCGGTTCGTATAAGAACTGGGACTAATGGGCTGGCCAGGCCCGAACGAAAGCCCTTTTTCTACTAGTGAGTGTATAACTTGAAAATGCTCAACCTCAATTGTGGGAACATAACACATTGAAGATCATACAGATCTCACAGTAATAGAAATAGTCTGCACATGGGCAGTAGATCCAATTCATTACCTTGTGTTTTCCTAATATAATGAGGGAGATGTTATTGTCAAAAATTTACAAGTTTGTTGTGCGGGAGAAATCAATCTCGACCGTTGTGACATGTTCATGAAGAATGTCAATGTCCTAAACACATAGAACATATCATCCCCACCGAAAAACCGGTAATTTATTTATATTACTGATTGCGTAATATAAATACATCTTAATGTTACAAAATTAATAGATTTCAAGAAGGTGGCTCGAAATCATTAGTGTGAGTCTCAAATTGCTAAGGATGACACCTTAAATTTTGCATATGTATTTGCAAGAAATTGAAAATCTCAATTGCAAATAGATGTATTAATCTCGACATGTGGTTAACATGGAAATAGATACATCATAGAAATATTCCGGAATACCACGTACTCAACGGAGAAACAGTACTGCAAAGGTACTGAATTTTTCTTTGCAAGAGATTAAAATTCTCTATTGCAAATGGACGTAATTAATCTCAACACGTGATAAACGTGGAATTGTATTACATCAACTTAAGATATGGAATACATCTCGGTACTCAACAGAAAAATGCTACTAATGTAGTAAATAATAATGATGTTGCAGACTTGATGTTCAAGTGAAAACTTGAATTGTATAGACCTTAAATTAAAATGAAATGATCTTGTATCAAGTTGCAAGATAATTCAGCGATGTGAATTAATAATTTGCAAGAGAAAATTAATCTCAATCACAATGAGATTGTTTTGCGAGAAAAAAAAATTCAATCGCAAAATCAATATTGTCATGCGAGAAAATTTAATCGCAATCGCAAAACAATGTTGTTGTGCTGGTAAAGAACATGTTGTAGGAATTGCTAGAGAGCAAATACATTGAACATGTCCTAATCCGTGAAACCTCGATGGTAGAACTGAAAAACAACAAAGAGATAGGCCTCCATCGGCCTTCTCTATGCGTGGTTACGAATCGAAGGATTCGTTTTACCTTTGTACACCACTCCACCACGTTGTGTGGGAACGGCGTCGAGTCGCCGGCATGGGAGGGTGAGCCACGCTGCTGCTACGGGAGGGGCTCTCCGCGCCAGGCCGTCCTTCGCCGCATCCGGCACCATAGGCGGCACGCTTTGGGTGGCCGCGCCGTTGCCGAGAGCAGACGAGGCTACGCTGTCGTCGGAAGTTGTGCAACCGGAAGGACAGATCACGCGAAGGCGACGCCTGTGGCCGCGATGCGGGCGCTGCCGCCTGTCCAGAGGGGAGGCCTCGTGTGTGAGAGTCCGCCTCGATCCAGACGGGCTAAGGCGACGCCTCCGGCTGCGGGATAGCCGTGGCTGCAACAGCGTGCAGGCCACGTGCCGTGCGTCGAGCCGGAGCATGGGAGGGCGCTGCCCGCCATGGCTGGGGCGAGGGCGCGAGGCGCAACACCGTGGTGGTGGGCGCTGCACCGTTGCCGCTGATGCGGCACGTCGCCGGGAGGAGGAGGGATGGGGTTGAGGCCGTAGGAGGCCGCTGTGGCCGTCATACCTTGCTGCCATGGACGATAGTCACGGACGCATTGTTCGTTCTATTCTTGGTAACTGCTTCCATGAAATCGATCGGCAGTTGCCGATCTGATCTCCATGGCTTCTGTGCCGACGAGCACCATCGAGAGGCATCTCCTCTGTTCCTTTGTAGGCCGAATCGCTCGATTGAATTTGCGCCACGCGCCGGAGGGTGTAGCCGGCCGCTGGTTTCCGCGTTGTCGTCTGTTATGCCCAGCGCCGTGGAGGAACCGTGCCGGCCGCTGGTTTCCGCGTTGTCGTCTGTTATGCCAGCGCCGTGGAGGAACCGTGCCGGCCGCTCGGGAATCGGCTATGGCTGATGCCGCTGTTTGCGGTTTGCCACGCCCGAGGGCGTCGCCGCTACAGCCATCACGGCCGCTCATGGTCAGCCCGCGCTAGAGGGCTAGATGGCCTTGTCCTTGGCCGCTGCATCGACGTCTCTGGGATGCCATGGGCTCGACGTAGACGCCGGTGCCGCCACGCCCGAGAGCGCTGTCGTCGATGATGCAACTGCTGCGTTGATCATGCTCCTGAGATCTCCTTGTTCCAAATTGATGCATAGCGAATCAACAACACAGTGCATTAGTAATGTTTGTTTAATCAAACTAGGAACAAGACAAAAGGGAGCGCAGCATGCACTGATCCATCAAGATCATCGGTTTTGTGTAGATGGGTCGATTCCGTCCTTGAAAACTTCAACGTTTTTGGCCGATCGCTTGTTGCCGGAGAGCAAGTGACTGATAACGTGTTAAAGTAGAAATCGAAAGACAACGAGAGACAAGACAAAATGATTCCAGTCTCCTCTTTAGTCATGATGGAGTACATATTTATACAATGGGAAAAGACATGAGTTGTGGGAGGCGTCTGTTCGGAGAGACGCGAGGAACCGCCATGTCGGTTGCCAAAACTGGCAACCGTACGTGGGGGATCAACGCAGGGATTAATCTGTAATCAAGTAATTGATTAAATCCTAACAATAGCAAACCTAAACTCTCTAGGTTTCTTCTCTCTGAGCTGAGCAACCAAGAATCAAGGATTTAAGGGTTATGGTCAGACAACTCTCTGGCCAGCTTATTAACATGGACCAAGGGAAACAGGTACTCCCAGGAGGAAGACATATCCAAATTTCCAATGTGGGTTCCATATGTTTATCCCCCCCACCATATAAAGTTCTCTGAGGTTGTGAGTGTGAATAATAGAATTGATCATACTACCTCCATCACAGTTTAAAGTGTGCTTCAATTCTCATGAATTTTCACCACCGGAGGGATTTTAGGCGCGCTTGGTTTAATGCCGAATTAATTAGGGCGTGATAACGGCAATCAAGCCCACAATGTTCTCTCCATGCATGTGCGTACATGGGGTGGAATAACTGCATGCATGTGTGTGCGCGGGGTGGAAGCACTCCATGCATGTGCATACTCATTAATTTCCCCAGTAATTAGGCGCCGTGGTATAACCACCAATACTATTTTTAATTCTAACCGCTAATCACCTTGATATCAGATATTATTGTAAACTATGATGGAGGGAGTATCAGAATTATGGGACGGAATAGTAGGTTTGTTTATTTTCCAATACAGGACCTAATGATATTAAAATCCCCATCAACCACATAGGGACAAGTCAAACCACTACAAAAAGAAGCTACTCCCTTCTAGTTTATAGGGCTCAATTGAAAAATCTCAACCAACCAAGGTACTAATGGTGTGTGGTGGAATAATTCTTGTAGTTTGCAAAAGTACTCAATTAATGCGCTTGTTTTCCTAAAAAAAATATTTACCAATGTATTAATTGTAATGCATGCATGCATGGCCAATAAATGACCAAGAACTTTTACATGCATTTGTGAGTTTTTTCTTAATCATTGCATGCATTGATTTAATGCACTTTGAAATCTGAACATGTGATGGAAAGCAATAAAAATGAGACTTATAAAACAGAAAAACTGAAATTTTAAAATAAGCCCAATAAACCGGAAGGGAGGTAGTAGTTCAAGAAGGAAATCCATCTTCAACTCCTCATGAGCAGGACCATACACAACTAGAAAAGCAATGTCACACTTACGGTCTTTGTGGTGAAGATGGATTTTAAAAAAATGCCTCCCACATTCCACCAAAGACATATCAAAGTAGAGCACCTAGCACCACACAGGATACCACCTGATTTACAAATAGAGGGGATCCTTTTTTTGCGAAAAAATAGAGGGGATCCTGTCCTACTAAAATGCATTCCCAGGATAGAGCTTTCTAAAAAATGCAACAGAGTACTTTCTTTTCACAGTTTCTTGGAGACCTACAAAATCTAGATCATGGGAATGAATTAACCCAAACAAACAGGAGGCCATACCTTTCTACCCAACCCCTCTACAATTCCTAAATAGACTTTTCATTTTAACTTGTCAGGTAATTTCCTCAGCCTTCCAGTTCTGCTAGGAGGCAAAGCAGAACTGACATCACCTTTTTGGCTTCTTCCCATGGATCTAGACATCAAATTAGGAGATAGCAACACTTTCTATTTTAAGGGCTTTTTCTTAGCTCTTTTCTCAACTACTACAGGAGGCTCATCAACAGTTCTTTTAGTATCATTCCATGACAAACATAAAGGAATCACCCCCCATCAGAAACATTCAACTTTAATTTGTCAGAGATAGAAGTGTATATTTTTTTCTCCTAATTTGTTTCTGGCCGCTTCCATTTCTCCAAGGATGTTAATAGATTCAAAGTCATTATCAGTTATATAATCACACCCATGAGAGACAATATCAGAATCAGATAGTGCATAAAAGGAGTTGGAGGATTGTGTGGATTTAATACTTTCCAGATTACTTTTTTTGGTAAGCTCGGACGCCAAATCCTGTACTTTTCTTCAACTTAGCTTTCACATTTCGGCCACAAGAAATACCATAGTCAAGAGTAGCTTCACACCACATGAGCATCAGGAAGAAGAGGACTGACAGGAGCTTCAACAGTGAAGACCTGGTCAGCATTCATAGTACTAGGAGTAGAATTGTCTAACATAGTGACCACAGGAAGAGACGGCCATTCAGTATAGCTCGGGTGCATTCCAGTACCCAGAGTTAGATTCAATCCATCAGCAATCCTCAGCTCTTTCGGACACAGGAGTAAGAGGAGCAGCAACACATGATACTACCCAGTCATCTTTGTGAGAAATGAAGTTCTGTTGCACAACATGGTTAGTTTTATTCAGTCATTTAGGAGTAGTAGGAGCAGATATATATGCAGCACTATCATGGGGTAGCAACTTCACTTGCAAAACAGGGATCCATGTGAGGCACAGGTTGTATAGCACACATCCCCACCATGATATGCTTCGCTGAGATAGCCCTTACCCAACAGCAACATTTTCTCTAGCCATCTTCTCAATTAACATCTCAGCATCTCCACAATCACACTCTTCCAAAGAAATCTCCTCAACCACCGGAAGAGAAGAAACACCTCTCTGCACACCTCGTGTCCTCGTCCCCCATCAAACTGAGTACCCACATTAACACAACAATTAACAGATGGACTTGCAGATGTTAAATATAGGCATCAGAATGCAGATCACATTATTTTCCCAACCTTTTCCAACGGATGTCAAGGTGTTCAAAACTTCACGTCGAGCAGTGCCACTGCTCACCGGATCTGGTGGCAGAGTGAGCAGTACCGCTTCTAGAGTTTCAATTATCCAAACTTATGCAAAACTCATACAAAACTACTATGATAGAACTTCCACTAGGGAAGAACAAAAGCACTTCATTTACAGCAGAAATAAGCACCACGCCACCACTACTTTTCAGGATGCAATTACCAGTCCGGATAACCTTCCGAAGCTTTTCATCACTGACATAGAGATACTGTCTAAGAACTTACTGATGTCATTTTTTTCACAGGTTGGGCAATTCTGTTTCACGTAAGATGTAAGGTAAAAGAATTAGGAGTATTTCAGCATGGTATAAATAAAAGCTAAAGTTAAACGGTTCTGAAAGAGGACAGGTAGTTACAAACTTACAATAACAATGTATAACCATTATCATGTATATATCATTCTAATTGAAAAAATACTTGTTCCAAAAATAAAATAAATACCTACATAGAGTGTGTATTCCATTAGAAACAAAGATCTAGTCAAAACACAACAGGTTGATAAGGCAAGCAATGAGTAAAGCTACACGAATCATTATGACAGAAAGAAAAAGATGCATAGGCTCAATCATGCCGCTGTAAAATAGGAGATAAAGAAACAAAATTCACATAGATACTAGCATGCTTCAGCATCCTTGACGGCAGACGACGATTGTTTTAGATTTTCCCGGCAAGGGCCCCGGAGGAGGTGGCGGTCGTTGTGGCATTCCTGGGGCATGCTCCTTCTCGTCTGCGCTCTCACCGTATGTTTTCTTTTCCCTCGCCCCTCTGATCTTCTTCCCGTCACCAGTGCACAAACTGATTGGAATTATATACGTCTGATTTTCTACTCTTATTCAGTTCACAAACTGGTTGGAATTATGTACCCCTGATTTTCTACTCTTCTTATTCAGTTCACAAACTGATTGGAATCCAATGATCCAATCTAGCTTATATGACACTAGTGCAGAAACTGATTGGAATCCAATGATGAGCGTGACATATAAATAGATCAGAAGAAAGATAGCAATGATGAGCATGACATATAAATAGATCAGTAGAAAAACAGCAGAAAACATGTGCATAAGATGTTTCTTCAAATCTTCAGCATCAGGCTCCGTTCTCAGGCAGTGTACGATTCATGCCGAACGCAACATAACTTTAGTAACATCATCCAAGGTTTGTATGTATAAACTTGCTTACCAAGTAAAAACATCTCAAGATACAACAAGACGTACGCTTCTGAAAGGGTCAAACCAAACTTGTCATATATTTGTGAGATACTTGCATCCACAAAAGAATAAACATTACGTTAGCAAAACGTGAGGACCATCTTTGGTACACACAGTTAAGTTAGATCAGCATCACAATCACATAATCCTTAATAATTCACTTCCAGACTTCTGTAGCGCAAGTAAAAAGCATACGTGAGTAGCAAATTCGGTACAAGTTACTGCAGTAAAAGCATACATCTTATAAGTTTCTTATAAGATGCCGTCGCGGGCGCTCTTGACCGTCCAGCAGCCGGGATCTCGCAGCAGGGAGTAGCGGGTGTGGCGTGGGATGAAGGAGAAGGTGAAGTCGGCTGCGTGGGCGATGGCCCCGGCGATGGGCGCGCTGGTGTGAGGAGGGAGCGCGGGGCGGAGGCCGTCCCAGTCCATGGAGCCGATGAAGGGCGGAGTGTGTGTTTTGCGGAATCGCCGGAGGAAGAGGCTGCAGGTGGCGATCTGGCGGAAGGGGACGCAGGCGGCGGAGGCGCGGACGAGGTCGGCTGGGGTGGGCAGCAGGAGGAAGATCTCCTCCAGGAGGACGGCCAGGCGGTCGTCCGTGATGGAAGTGCACGGCGCGGCCATCTTCCGGCCGGTCGAGGGGAGGGGTTGCGGATGGCGGATGGGCAGGCCGGCGGGGAGATGGATTCGCCGGAGGTGTGTTGGGGGCGGCGGATGCTGGTGGGATAGATCTAAACTTATTTTTCGAGGCTTGGCACCGGGAGGTTTGCTGTTTGTCTTAACTCTGTTTTCTGAACTAGCACTTCACTTGTTGTCGTGTATTTCCCTCTGTCCGAGTTTATTTTTTTTTATTTTTTTACTAGCACATATGCCCGTGCGTTGCAACGGAAGGGATATTTTTTTTACGAGAAGCATCGGAGAGATAATTAATGTGTCCATCAAAACGGCCTCCATAGTGGTGAGGCTACAGAGCGAGAAGCTGCGATGTTCTCACGGGTCATGTTTGGCCCACGAGATCTTAATAGTGATGGGATTGGTCGGAGTGGTGGCCACCACCCAACTTGTGCCTTTTTTTTCTTCGTGTCCGTCACCGTGTCTAGGTTGTGGTTGCCTCCTCATTTTGTGGCAGCACGGCGACCTTCAGGACATAGTTGTTTCGACCACTCTCTCCTATGGTGGCGTAACAGATATAGTACAAATTGCGGTGAATCCCGTTTTATTGGTATAATCAACACATAACCAGGTAGTCCCTACTTTACCAGGGTTTAATCTCTGTAATTATTTCAGCGATTACTTGCCCACATATTTTTAGTCAGAGCCAAACCAACATATCCTCTTTTATTGCCATGTGCCCATAATTTCCTTTAATTATAGTCAACAAACATATTCTTTTTTATTGTCAAATAGCACGTCGGATGCACAACAGTTTAAGTCTGGCCAGGCAAGTGGCAGGCACCAAAACGACATGTGTTTGTAAGGCGCGAACAAAAAATCAAAACAACCACCGAGTTGAAGGATCAAACTCACGACCTCCAAAACTCGACCACGTGCTGCTAGCCACTCGAACAAACAGCTCCTACTAACAAATGGCCAGCGCGAATGTTTAATGATATATTGTACCGTACCATTCAAAACATTTTTTTCTCATGTTATTGAACTTACCAAAAAATAAATTAATAATTATGATATCTTGAATATTCTTCGAACCATGAAAATTTATTGAAATTCACAATTTTTTTTAAAAAAATGAACCTTTTATAATAAAACGAACAATTTTTGAATATGTGAACAATTTTTGAAAATTAAATATGTTTGAACATTGAAACAATTTTCAAAAACATGTTTTCTAACACAAGCATTACTTTGAATTTGTGAACGTTTCAATAAAAATAAATATTTTTTGAATTTGTATCATTTTCAAAATGCAATTTATTTTGGAAATATCTAAAAAATTTGGAAAACATAAAAACAATTAAAACGCAAAAAAATTCTATAGTTTTCAATAAATTCCGGAATGGGAAGAAAAATCTAAAATTTGGAAAAAAAATCAAAATGGTAAAAATATAATAAATTCTGGAGATTTTACGAAAATTTAATCAAAACTAAAATTCTGAAAATTGAATTTATGAAAAAAGTAAAAAACAAAAATAAACTTGGAAGAGAAAAAGGAAAAAGGAAAGATAAAAGAAAAGGGAAAGGAAAGAAAAAGGAAAAAGAAGCAGAACAGAGAAAAAAAATAAAAACGGGCCGTCCCAATACTGGACGCCATATGCAAAACTTCGTCTATTTTGCGGCCAGCGCGGTAAATAACTGTTCTCAGCTGCATGGACAGGAAATAAATGGGCTGGGCCTCAGCGCGCGCGGCCACGTACGAAATTTTGGATAAAACTGTTTCTTTTATGGCAGATTGACACACACAAAATTAGTACCACCTTGCATAGAACAAAAAAATCGGTGTTCAACGGATGAAAAAATCGGAGAAACGCACCTTGCTATATTAGTAGGTATAGATACGAGTTAACAACTTAGTACTCCCTCCATTCCAATTTACTTGTCGCAACCGTCATTTTGGAAAGAAAAAATACCATGCTTCATCGTCGTCCATTTCTCCTCATCGCTCTCCCTCTACTCCTCTTCCTCGTCGTCCCCTTCTCCTTCCTTCCCTGTCGGCTCCCTGCACACGTCGGCGCCGCTCCTCTTCGCCTCACATGCGTTGGCGCTTCTGCGCCGCTGGATCTGACTGCCCCGTGTAAAGGTTTTTTTTTACCATTTTCACAGATCCGGCGGCGGCGATGCGCAATGCGATGCAGTAATCCAAGATCCGGTCGTCGGGAAGCCGGATCCGGTGGCAGCGATGTTGTACTCAGCTACTGCCTCGTCGTCGCCCCGAACGCCGACGTCGGCGCCTCCTGGTGCTCCTCAAAGCTTCTCTATGACTAGTGGCCCAACTTGTTGGCAAGACTGCAGACAACGACCAAGAGCTCGTGTCACACGTCGAGGACCAAGAGCTTGCACCATAGTCGCTGACGACCAAGATATCACCGGGTACTGTCGCCTGAAGACGACTAGGTCAATCTTCCTCTTTTTGTTTTCTTTGAGCAACCTCTTGATCGCGCCATGGTCACAAGTCGCCTCCCATAATAGCAGTGGGGATGTCACCAATACCAATGGCAATCCTCTCCCCCATGAGAATCACCTCTTCCCCAACATCAATGCCATTCTCAAACCGGAGCAACCTAGGAATCATAAGCTTGGCACCATAGCAGATAGAATTAACAGCGAAGTTCACGACAAGCTTCTTGTAGCTATGAAAACGAGGCAAATGTAAATTATGCAGCAATTGTTGTCACAATCATACATAACTCTTGTCGCTAATCATGTGTTTTCTATGCTTATGAATACAATCATCAAATTTTACGCATTGAATCAATATGAATGCAACTATTTGTATTTTAAATGTAATTTATTTATGAAATGATTGTAAGATTACATCGGATGAAGAATAACTTATTCTGCAATCTGATATATACAAAAAAGTTCACTATATATTTTAAAAACAGTTCACTGTATATAAAAAATGTTCCCCATATATTAAAAAAACTTCATAATATATTTTAAAAATATCAACTTAGGTTAAAAATATTTCACTACATATGAAAAACATTCATCATATATTTGGAAAATGTGTATACTATATTTTGAAAAGATCATCATATGTTAAAAATATTTCACCGTATATAAACAAAACTCAACCTATATTTTACAAAAGTTAAAGGTGTATAGAAACTATTCACTGTATATTAGAAAAATGTTCATCATATATTAAAATAGTTCAATGTCTATTCGGAAAATGTTTGTCATACATTAGAAAATTTTTACAGTATAAAAAACAAGAAACACAGAAGACAAATCCAGAGAAAAACCAAATCCCAAGGAAAAAAAATAGAAAAACAAAAAGGGAAACCCAATATCAAAAACAAAAACTAAATGAATAAAAAAATACTAATAGAAATCCGAAAAAGGCAGCACAAGAGAAAAAAAACACTGCGCTTGCAGGGAACAAACTGTACCGAACAGCCCCACAGGGACGACCAAACATGACTTTCATGCGAGGTTCGCCTCTGCTATTTGCTGCCCGTGGGCGGCAAATAGGATCCACTGGTATCTGCAATGCGATGCACATGGGCTACCGCCGATGTTATTCTAGGCCAGTTCAGGCTCTTGCTAATAGACTCAATAAACAAATCTCTGATTAATTGATGTACTTGAAGGGCTAGGTAGCTACTCATTTACTAAAGAAATCTGAGAATGGATTTCTTGTATACGTTCTTTTACTAACCATTTAATCATTGGCTTATTAATTGATGATTATCAATAGAATACGCATAGATATGCATATCCGAAAACCAGATTCCCTCCAATAAATATCAGAAACATTAATGGCTTCGATAAGTACATACTTATAGCTTCACAATGTCCACAACTCATGCATCTCATTTCAGACAAGCTAGCACCATCGATCCATACTCCATGGCGCCCAAATTACTTCTAGCACTAACCATCCTGGGCGCCCTCGTGCCATTCTTCCATGGTGTCACGGCCTCAACGTCATTGTCCCCGCTCATCGGTAGCAACGGTGGCTTTAGCCTCCGGCTCGTCGCCAACCACCAGCCGGCGCACAATGACTTAGCGAGCCTCCAACGCCCACGAACCATGTAAAGTGCCGGATCACCAACCATCTCCTCCCGCCGGGCACCGTCACCAACATCACCGTCAACGCCATAAGGCCTCTTGTGTGCCCAGTGACAGACATGATGTACGCCATCATGGTGGGCATCGGCTTGGGGCATGGGTCCAAGATCTACCAACTCGCGCTGGACATGGCCACCGGGCTGACCTGGATGCAGTGCACCCCATGCTACCCCTGCCTGCGACAATACAACCCGGTGTTCGACCCAACCCAGTCGCCGACCTTCCACCATGTTTCAGCGAATGATGGCGTTTTGTGTCGTGCACCGTACAAACCGCATCAAAATGGTATGTGCGGGTTCGAAGGCGGCTTCTTGGGCAGCCATGGGTCGGCTTCGGGTGTCCTTGCCAAGGACACCTTCTTCTTCCCCAAAAGTGACCACGAAGCTCGGTTTGAGCTGCTGCCTGGCATGGTCTTTGGTTGCGCCCACCACACCGAGCACTTCAACACCCACAAAGTCCTCGCCGGTGTCCTCGGCCTGGGAATGTGGAAATCTAGCAAGCCACCTACATTCTTCACAAAGCAGATCAATCAAGGCGAAGGTGTGCGCTTCTCTTACTGCCCGTTCCCACCGGGGATGAGCACGTACAACTTTCTCCGGTTCGGCTACGACATTCCTAGCCATCCATTGCCAAATGTGCACCGCCAGAGCACGCCCATCCTTATGCCAACCCAAGCCAACGATGGGTACTACGTCAAGCTCACTGGGGTCAGCGTAGGCGGCATCTGGGTGTCCAGCGTCACACCAGAGATGTTTCGGCGTGGTGCGAGAGGGAAAGGTGGGTGGGTGGTCGACATTGGGACAAAGATGAGTGTGTTTGTGAATGAGGCATACATCCAAATAGAGTCGGCGGTGCGACACTACCTGCAGATCCACGGGGCACAACCCGTGTAGCTGCACGACCACCACTTGTGTGTCCACAAGTCGTCGGCCCGCCGTGACGTCCTCCCGAGCATGATGTTGCATTTCGATAACAGCGCGGGGCTCCGGGTCATGCCGGAGCATGTGTTTCTCGAGATCGTCCATGCTAACATCCACTATATGTGCATCGCTTTCTTCCCGTCTTTGGAGTTGACAGTCATCGGCGCAGGGCAACAGATCAACCACCGCTTCATCTTCGACCTTCATGCTCGGACACCCACTATTAGCTTCAATCCAGAGGATTGCCACCTCAATGCTGGCACCCAAAGCTAAATCTCAACATCTTGTATTGTAGCCCTGCTTCGAATAAATTTGATACAATAAACTCTTAGGTTTCCGACATGACAGTTGACTGTTTTGCTTTTTAGGAGTGGAAAATGTTTGGAACACTAGATGAAGATTCGATGGCCGAGATTAGCCCTCTCCTAGTTCGTTCATTACAACTACCAAACATGCCCATGCATTACAAGCAAACACCAATTTCCATTTACCAGAGTGAAATTGGCATCTAATATCAAGGAACTATGTGATTATTTTGTTTGCCTCTCCATGTCCATATGGGGAAACAAAAAACTACAATTTTTATTTTTAGAGGTCAACATTATAAACATTTTTAAAAAAATTGCACATGTTCTGTTATTTGAACAGACACGGGAGGGAAGATTTTTTTTTTTGCACATGGATGCTAACCTTATTTGTTTAAAAAAAATGATGAATGCACAGGATGAATATGAACTTAGAAGTATGTATGTTTTAGAAACAGTACTCAACAAAACATTAGGACACCTCGGATACTATGATTACTGTCAAATAATTCATGTATCGGATGTTACAAAACAGATTAGTGTCAAATAATTCATGTATCGAATGGACAAAACAGAGAAGGGGGTTCTCTTCTCCAAAGGGCACGCCCATGTGTACTTCTCGTGTCTTTGATTGGATATGCATATGGCCTGTACTACTGCTGAAGGAAATATGCCCTAGAGGCAATAATAAAGTTATTATTTATTTCCTTATTTCATGATAAATGTTTATTATTCATGCTAGAATTGTATTAACCGGAAACTTAGTATATGTGTGAATACGTAAACAAACAGAGTGTCACTAGTATGCCTCTACTTGACTAGCTCGTTGAATCAAAGATGGTTAAGTTTCCTAGCCATAGACATGAGTTGTCATTTGATTAACGAGATCACATCATTAGGAGAATGATGTGATTGACTTGACCCATTCCGTTAGCTTAGCACTTGATCGTTTAGTATTCTGCTATTGCTTTCTTCATGACTTATGCATGTTCCTATGACTATGAGATTATGCAACTCCCGTTTACCGGAGGAACACTTTGTGTGCTACCAAACGTCACAACGTAACTGGGTGATTATAAAGGTGCTCTACAGGTGTCTCCAAAGGTACTTGTTGGGTTGGCGTATTTCGAGATTAGGATTTGTCACTCCGATTGTCGGAGAGGTATCTCTGGGCCCACTCGGTAATGCACATCACTATAAGCCTTGCAAGCATTGTAACTAATGAGTTATTTGCGGGATGATGTATTACGAAACGAGTAAAGAGACTTGCCGGTAACGAGATTGAACTAGGTATTGAGATACCGACGATCGAATCTCGGGCAAGTAACATACCGATGATAAAGGGAACAAACGTATGTTGTTATGCGGTTTGACCGATAAAGATCTTCGTAGAATATGTAGGAGCCAATATGGGCATCCAGGTTCCGCTATTGGTTATTGACCAGAGAAGTGTCTCGATCATGTCTACATAGTTCTCGAACCCATAGGGTCCGCACGCTTAACGGTCGTTGACGATATAGTATTATATGAGTTATGTATGTTGGTGACCGAATGTTGTTTGGAGTTCCGGATAAGATCACGAACATGACGAGGAACTCCGGAATGGTCCGGAGATAAAGATTGATATATGGGATAATAGTGTTTGGACTCCGGAAGGGTTCCGGATGTTTCCCGAAATGTTTGGGTACGAGAACACTTTATTTGGGCCAAAGGGGAAAGCCCACAAGGTTTTTGGAAAGCGCAAAAGGAAGTTTTGCGGAGTCCAGGGGCTAGACGCCAGGGTCCCTAGCGTCTGGGGCCAGACGTCGGGAACCCTGGCGTCTGGTCCTGGAGTTCGAGAAGGACTCTTGCCTTTCGGGTGAAACCGACTTTGTGGAGGCTTTTACTCCAAGTTTCGACCCCAAGGCTCAACATATAAATAGAGGGGTAGGGATAGCACCCAAGACACATCAAGAAACACCAAGCCGTGTGCCGGCAACCCCGTCCCCTCTAGTTTATCCTCCGTCATAATTTTCATAGTGCTTAGGCGAAGCCCTGCGGAGATTGTTCTTCACCAACACCGTCACCACGCCGTCGTGCTGCCGGAACTCATCTACTACTTCGCCCCTCTTGCTGGATCGAGAAGGCGAGGACGTCACCGAGCAGAACGTGTGCAGAACTCGGAGGTGCCATGCTTTCGGTAATTGGATCGGTCGGATCGTGAAGACGTTCAACTACATCAACCGCTTGATATAACGCTTCCGCTAACAGTCTACGAGGGTACGTAGACAACACTCTCCCCTCTCGTTGCTATGCATCACCGTGATCTTGCGTGCGTAGGAATTTTTTGAAATTACTACGTTCCCCAACAGTGGCATCAGAGCCAGGTTTTATGCATAGATGTGATATGCACGAGTAGAACACAAGTGAGTTGTGGGCGATACAAGTCATACTGCTTACCAGCATGTCACACTTTGGTTCGGCGGTATTGTTGGATGAAGCGGCCCGGACCGACATTACGCGTACGCTTACGCGAGACTGGTTCTACCGACGTGCTTTGCACACGGGTGGCTGGCGGGTGTCAGTTTCTCCAACTTTAGTTGAACCGAGTGTGGCTACGCCCGGTCCTTGAGAAGGTTAAAACAACACTAACTTGACGAACTATCATTGTGGTTTTGATGAGTAGGTAAGAATGGTTCTTGCTAAAGCCCGTAGCAGCCACGTTAAACTTGCAACAACAAAGTAGAGGACGTCTAACTTTTTTTGTAGGGCATGTTGTGATGTGATATGGTCAAGGCATGATGCTATATTTTATTGTATGAGATGATCATGTTTTGTAACCGAGTTATCGGCAACTGGCAGGAGCCATATGGTTGTCGCTTTATTGTATGCAATGCAAACGCCCTGTAATGGTTTACTTTATCACTAAGTGGTAGCGATAGTCGTAGAAGCATAAGTTGGCAAGACGACAACGATGCTACGATGGAGATCAAGGTGTCGCGCCGGTGACGATGGTGTTCATGACGGTGCTTCGGAGATGGAGATCACAAGCACAAGATGATGATGGCCATATCATATCACTTATATTGATTGCATGTGATGTTTATATTTTATGCATCTTATCTTGCTTTGGTTGACGGTAGCATTATAAGATGATCTCTCACTAAATTATCAAAGTATAAGTGTTCTCCCTGAGTATGCACCATTGCGAAAGTTCTTCGTGCTGAGACACCACGTGATGATCGGGTGTGATAGGCTCTACGTTCAAATACAACGGGTGCAAAACAGTTGCACATGCGGAATACTCAGGTTAAACTTGACGAGCCCAGCATATAACAGATATGGCCTCGGAACACTGAGACCGAAAGGTCGAGCGTGAATCATATAGTAGATATGATCAACATAGTGATGTTCACCATTGAAACTACTCCATCTCACGTGATGATCAGACATGGTTTAGTTGATTTGGATCACGTGATCACTTAGATGATTAGAGGGACGTCTATCTAAGTGGGAGTTCTTAAGTAATATGATTAATTGAACTTTAATTTATCATGAACCTAGTCCTGGTAGTATTAGCATATCTATGTTGTAGATCAATAGCTCGCGTTTAGCTCCCCTGTTTTATTTTTGATATGTTCCTAGAGAAAACTAAGTTGAAAGATGTCAGTAGCAATGATGCGGATTGGATCCGTGATCTGAGGATTATCCTCATTGCTGCACAGAAGAATTATGTCCTTGATGCACCGCTAGGTGACAGACCTATTGCAGGAGCAGATGCAGACGTTATGAACGTTTGACAAAGCTCGGTATGATAACTACTTGATAGTTTAGTGCACCATGCTTTACGGCTTAGAACCGGGACTTCAAAAATGTTTTGAACGCCACGGAGCATATAAGATGTTCCAAGAGTTGAAATTGGTATTTCATACTCATGCCCGTGTCGAGAGGTATGAGACCTCTGAAAGTACTTTGCCTACAAGATGGAGGAGAATTGCTCAGCTAGTGAGCATGTGCTCAGAATGTCTGAGTACTACAATCGCTTGAATCAAGTGGGCGTTAATCTTCCAGATAAAATAGTGATTGACAGAATTCTCTAGTCACCATCACCAAGTTACTAGAACTTTGTGATGAACTATAATATGCAAGGGATAACGGAAACGATTCCCAAGCTCTTCATGATGCTGAAATCGACGAAGGTAGAAATCAAGAAAAGCATCAAGTGTTGATGGTTGACAAGACCACTAGTTACAAGAAAAGGGTAAAGGGAAGAAGGGGAACTTCAAGAAGAACGACAAGCAAGTTGCTACTCGAGTGAAGAAGCCCAAATCCGGACCTAAGCCCAAATCTGCTCGAGTGACTACCCAGTCATACAATATGCCGACGATACATTAATCATACTCCCAGCAACTCAACAAGAGATGCAGACATTTAAGGAGATTCTTGATTCTTATGCCCGGGCAACTGGTTTGAAAATTAATTACGCTAAGTCTCAATTAATGCCAATCAATGTAAATGCTCAAAAAACTCTGGATCTGGCCAATGCTCTTGGGTGTCAAGTTGGAGAGATGCCGTTTACCTATCTAGGTTTGCCTCTTGGTACAACAAGACCCACTGTTAGAGAGTTAATGTCTTTGGTCGACAGAATTGAGAGAAGGTTGACAGGAACATCTATCTGGTTATCCTACGGAGAGCGAGTTCAGTTGATTAACTCTGCGCTATCGTCACTGCTATCTTTTGCTATGTGTGTCCTAAAACTTCCACTCAAGTTGATTGATATCTTTGATAGAGCAAGAAGACACTGTTTATGGAGGAAAGAAGTGGATAGAGATGCTAAAACCCACTCCTTGGCTGCTTGGGAGATGGTCTGCCGCCCAAAGAAAAAAGGGGGTCTTGGAATTTTAAACCTACAAATCCAAAACAATGCTCTACTGCTCAAGTACCTGCATAAATTCATTCACAAACAGGATATCCCCTGGGTAATGCTAGTTTGGAATGCCCATTATGACGATACACCTCCCCATGCAAAACCACCTTGTGGTTCTTTTTGGTGGCGTGATGTTTTCTCTCTGATGGATATTTACCGTGGGATTACCTCCTGTATACCTACCGCGGGGGACACGATTCTGCTTTGAAAAGATGTTTGGATCAACGAAAGACCACTGATGGACTCCCATGAGCATCTTTTTTCGTTTGCTAACAACGAGGACATCTCATTGGTGCAGTACTACAACAACAATGATCACGTGGGCAACTTCATGCTTCCTCTGTCAATGAAAGCCAGAACAGAATTGGATAATTTACAAGAGATCGTGGAAGGAATCAACCTGGAAGCTATGGGGATTGATGAATGGATCCTTTGCTGGGGTGATGCTGATTTTAAACCGAAGAAGTTCTACAATTTCATGTTCAGAAATATATTGGCTCCCCAATGCATCACCTCGGTTTGGAAAACAAAATGTATCATGAGACATAAAGTGTTTGCATGGTTGATGTTGCATGACAGGGTCAACACAAGAGATTTGCTGCTGAGAAGGCACTTTAATATTGGAGAAAATCACAATTGCCCAATGTGCAATATGGAGGCTCTAGAAACAAATGCCCATCTATTTTATGAGTGTCCTTTTGCTGCCAAGTGTTGGGAGGTTGTGGGCATAAATTGGGATAATCATCCAGACATACAACACAAGTATGAGAGAGCTAGGGCAAGGTGGCAGGGACCTTTGTTCAAAGAGATAACCATATTGACCTCCTGGAATATTTGGAAGCAACGCAACAGAGAGATTTTTGATGGAGAGGCGGCCACGCATGCTGAGTGGCTGAGGAAACTCAAAGAAGATTTTGTGATCTTGGGTTACAGGATCAACCCTAAAAAATTAACCTTTTTAGAAGGCTTTAGCAGCTCTTTATCTTTGTAATATCTTGTTTTACATAGGCTAGTCTAGCACCTTCTGAGTTCTTTTTTAAAAGCCATGTAAAACAACCCTTATCTATAATGTTAACCAATGGTTAACATTTTAAAGAAATAAAGAAAAAAGCAACAGTAGGAGGCTCTCCTGCTGTTTTCACTGGTCAAAAAAAAGCATGAGACTAAGTGCTTCTACTGCAAAGGGACTAGTCACTGGAAGCGGAACTGCCCCAAGTATTTGGCGGATAAGAAGGATGGCAAAGTGAACAAAGGTATATTTGATATACATGTTATTAATGTGTACTTTACTAGTGTTTATAGCAACCCCACGGTATTTGATACTAGTTCAGTTGCTAAAAGTAGTAACTCAAAACGGGAGTTGCAGAATGAACAGAAACTAGTTAAGAGTGAAGTGACGATGTGTGTTGGAAGCAGTTCCAAGATTGATATGATCATCATCGCACACTCCCTATACTTTCGGGATTAGTGTTGAACCTAAATAAATGTTATTTGGTGTTTGCGTTGAGCATGAATATGATTTGATCATGTTTATTGCAATACGGTTATTCATTTAAGTTAGAGAATAATTGTTATTCTGTTTACATGAATAAAACCTTCTATGGTTATACACCCAATGAAAATGGTTTGTTGGATCTCGATCGTAGTGATACACATATTCATAATATTGAAGTCAAAAGATGCAAAGTTAATAATTATAGTGCAACTTATTTGTGGCACTGCCGTTTAGGTCATATTGGTGTAAAGCGCATGAAGAAAATCCATATTGATGGGCTTTTGGAATCACTTGATTATGAATCAGTTGATGCTTGCGAACCATGCCTCATGGGCAAAGATGACTGAAACTCCGTTCTCCAGAACAATGGAGCGAGCAACTGACTTATTGGAAATAATACATATTGATGTATGCAATCCGATGAGTGTTGAGGCTCACGGCGGGTATCATTATTTTCTGACCTTCACAGATGATTTGAGCAGATATAGGAATATCTACTTGATGAAACATAAATCTGAAACAGTTGAAAAGTTCAAAGAATTTCAGAGTGAAGTGGAGAATCATTGTAACAAGAAAATAAAGTTTTTCTACGATTTGATCGCGGAGACGAATATTTGAGCTACGAGTTTGGCCTTCTATTAAAACAATGTGAAATAGTTTCACTACTCACGCCACCTGGAACACCACAGTGTAATGGTGTGTCCGAACATCGTAACCGTACTTTATTAGATATGGTGCGATCTATGATATCTCTTACCGATCTACCACTATCGTTTTGGGGTTATGCATTAGAGACAACTACATTCACGTTAAATATGGCACCATCTAAATCCGTTGAGACGACACGGTATGAACTATGGTTTGGCAAGAAACCTAAGTTGTCGTTTCTTAAAGTTTGAGGTTGCAATGCTTATGTGAAAAGGTTTCATCCTGATAAGCTCAAACCCAAATCGGAGAAATGTGTCTTCATAGGATACCCAAAGGACGCAGTTGGGTACACCTTCTATCACAAATCCGAAGGCAAGACATTCATTGCTAAGAATGGATCATTTCTAGAGAAGGAGTTTCTCTCGAAAGAAGTGAGTGGGAGGAAAGTAGAACTTGATGAGGTAACTGTACCTGCTCCCTTATTAGAAAGTAGTTCATCACAGAAATCTGTTCCTGTGATTCCTACACCAATTAGTGAGGAAGCTAATGATGATGATCATGTAACTTCAGATCAAGTTACTACCGAACCTCATAGGTCAACCAGAGTGAGATCCGCATATGAGTGGTATGGTAATCCTGTTCTGGAGGTCATGTTACTTGACCATGACGAACCTACGAACTATGAGGAAGCGATGATGAGCCCAGATTCCGCGAAATGGCGTGAGGCCATGAAATCCGAGATGGGATCCATGTATGAGAACAAAGTGTGGACTTTGATTGACTTGCCCGATGATCGGCAAGCCATAGAAAATAAATGGATCTTCAAGAGGAAGACGGACGCTGATAGTAGTGTTACTATCTACAAAGCTAGACTTGTCGAAAAAGGTTTTTGACAAAGTTCAAGGTGTTGACTACGATGAGATTTTCTCACTCGTAGCGATGCTTAAAGTATGTCCGAATCATGTTAGAGATTGCCACATTTTATGAAATCTGGCAAATGGATGTCAAAACTCCATTCCTGAATGGATTTCTTAAAGAAGAGTTGTATATGATGCAACCAGAAGGTTTTGTCGATCCTAAAGGTGCTAACAAAATATGCAAGCTCCAGCGATCCATATATGGACTGGTGCAAGCATCTCGGAGTTGGAATATACGCTTTGATGAGTTGGTCAAAGCAGATAGTTTTATACAGACTTGCGGTGAAGCCCGTATTTACAAGAAAGTGAGTGGGAGCACTACAACATTTCTGATAAGTATATGTGAATGGCATATTGTTGATCGGAATAATGTAGAATTATTATGCAAAGCATAAAGGAGTGTTTGAAAGGAGTTTTTCAAAGAAAGACCTCGGTGAAAGCTGCTTACATATTGAGCATCAAGATATATAGAGATAGATCAAGACGCTTCATAAGTTTTTTTTTCAATGAGTACATACCTTGACAAGATTTTGAAGTAGTTCAAAATGGAACAGTCAAAGAAAGAGTCCTTGCCTGTGTTACAAGGTGTGAAATTGAGTAAGACTCAAAGCCCGACCACGGCAGAAGATAGAAAAAGAATGAAAGTCATTCCCTATGCCTCAGCCATAGGTTCTATAAAGTATGTCATGCTGTGTACCAGATCTATTGTATACCCTTCACTAAGTTTGGCAAGGGAGTACAATAGTGATCTAGGAGTAGATCGCTGAACAACGGTCAAAATTATCCTTAGTGGAATAAGGATATGTTTCTCGATTATGGAGGTGACAAAAGGTTCGTCATAAAGAGTTACGTCGATGCGGACTTTGACACCAATCTAGATGACTCTAATTCTCGATCTAGATACATATTGAAAGTGGGAGCAATTAGCTAGAGTAGCTCCGTGCAGAGCATTGTTGACATAGAAATTTGCAACATACATACGGATCTGAATATGGCAGATCCGTTGACTAAACTTCTCTTACAAGCAAAACATGATCACACCTTAGTACTCTTTGGGTGTTAATCACATAGCGATGTGAACTAGATTATTGACTGTAGTAAACCCTTTGGGTGTTGGTCACATGACGATGTGAACCATGGGTGTTAATCACATGGTGATGTGAACTATTGATGTTAAATCACATGGTGATGTGAACTAGATTATTGACTCTAGTGCAAGTGGGAGACTGAAGGAAATATGCCCTAGAGGCAATAATAAAGTTATTATTTATTTCCTTATTTCATGATAAATGTTTATTATTCATGCTAGAATTGTATTAACCGGAAACTTAGTATATGTGTGAATACGTAAACAAACAGAGTGTCACTAGTATGCCTCTACTTGACTAGCTCGTTGAATCAAAGATGGTTAAGTTTCCTAGCCATAGACATGAGTTGTCATTTGATTAACGAGATCACATCATTAGGAGAATGATGTGATTGACTTGACCCATTCCGTTAGCTTAGCACTTGATCGTTTAGTATTCTGCTATTGCTTTCTTCATGACTTATGCATGTTCCTATGACTATGAGATTATGCAACTCCCGTTTACCGGAGGAACACTTTGTGTGCTACCAAACGTCACAACGTAACTGGGTGATTATAAAGGTGCTCTACAGGTGTCTCCAAAGGTACTTGTTGGGTTGGCGTATTTCGAGATTAGGATTTGTCACTCCGATTGTCGGAGAGGTATCTCTGGGCCCACTCGGAATGCACATCACTATAAGCCTTGCAACAAGCATTGTAACTAATGAGTTAGTTGCGGGATGATGTATTACGGAACGAGTAAAGAGACTTGCCGGTAACGAGATTGAAGGTAACGAGATTGAACTAGGCATTGAGATACGGACGATCGAATCTCAGACATGTAACATACCGATGACAAAGGGAACAAACGTATGTTGTTATGCGGTTTGACCGATAAAGATCTTCGTAGAATATGTAGGAGCCAATATGGGCATCCAGGTTCCGCTATTGGTTATTGACCAGAGAAGTGTCTCGATCATGTCTACATAGTTCTCGAACCCGTAGGGTCCGCACGCTTAACGTTCGTTGACGATATAGTATTATATGAGTTATGTATGTTGGTGACCGAATGTTGTTCGGAGTTCCGGATAAGATCACGGACATGACGAGGAACTCCGGAATGGTCCGGAGATAAAGATTAATATATGGGATAATAGTGTTTGGACTCCGGAAGGGTTCCGGAATTCACCGGAAGGGGTTCCGGATGTTTCCCGAAATGTTTGGGTACGAGAACACTTTATTTGGGCCAAAAGGGAAAGCCCACAAGGTTTTTGAAAAGTGCAAAAGGAAGTTTTGCGGAGTCCAGGGGCCAGACGCCAGGGTCCCTGGCGTCTGGGGCTAGACGCCGGGAACCCTGGCGTTTGGTGCTGGAGTCCGAGAAGGACTCTTGCCTTTCGGGTGAAATCGCTTTGTGGAGGCTTTTACTCCAAGTTTCGACCCCAAGGCTCAACATATAAATAGAGGGGTAGGGATAGCACCCAAGACACATCAAGAAACACCAAGCCGTGTGCCGGCAACCCCGTCCCCTCTAGTTTATCCTCCGTCATAGTTTTCGTAGTGCTTAGGCGAAGCCCTGCGGAGATTGTTCTTCACCAACACCGTCACCACGCCGTCGTGCTGCCGGAACTCATCTACTACTTCGCCCCTCTTGCTGGATCGAGAAGGCGAGGACGTCACCGAACAGAACGTGTGCAGAACTCGGAGGTGCCGTGCTTTCGGTAATTGGATCGGTCGGATCGTGAAGACGTTCGACTACATGAACTGCGTTGATATAACGCTTCCGCTAACGGTCTACGAGGGTACGTAGACAACACTCTCCTCTCTCGTTGCTATGCATCACCATGATCTTGCGTGTGCGTAGGAATTTTTTTGAAATTACTACGTTTCCCAACAACTGCAACTTTGTTACTGCTGATTAGACACGTACAAAAAAGCTCTCCATCAAAAATATTATCAGCGATACGCATAGTTGGAGGTGCCCACTAGGACATCAGCACCTACCTCTCTCGTATCTCCCTTGGCAGATGGTGTCGCCACTCTGATTGCTGGCACAGCCGGCGGAGCCGCTTCACCGACCATTGTTCGGCTCTAATCTCACTCTTTCTGCCTTCAACTCAGGTCGGGTCGATCATCTGCCTCCCTCCCGTCCAACCTCCCAACCGATGCATAGCGTTTAAAAGGGTTATGTAAAGTGTCTTTTTAATATATATTTCGAATAATTGGAAAATAAACAAAAGCGAAAAACATTTTTTTTAAAGGCAGTGGCCCCCACCCTCTTTTTTTTAGCAAAAGAAGGTTTCCCATCCGATTTCATTTAAAGAAATTAAACAGTGGTTCCAGAACAAGTCTGCAAGAGCTCGACCCAGACACTCGACTCTAAAGCAACTAAGAAAAGTGGCCTACCACACTCTTGATCTTCACCGATACCAATGGGCAATGGCAATCCTCTCCCCCATGAGAACCACCTCTTCCCTAACATCAATGTCATTCTCAAGAATCATAAGCTCGGCACCATAGCAGATAGAATTAACAGCAGAGTCCTTCACGACAAGCTTCTTGTGGCTATGGAAATAGACGGCAACCGACACACATCGATCGGCGGCCGGATTTGTTGTTTGCAATTGCGCACGCACGCACGTTTGTGTTTGCTTCCGATCGATCGTCCAAGGACGGACGACGTGCGCCGCTACGCTTTCAGGCTCGTGGACGTACGTACGTGGCGCGTCGGTCGCCACGTCGGCCGGCGAGAGGGATCGGGTGGCGCTTTTGTAGCCATGGCCAGGATGAACTGCCACCGGGGCGCCACCGCCGCGCATGGCCTGCTCTGCGCACTATCAACTCCCGCATCCCCCCAGATCTTTCTGAAGCCGGATTTCACTTTCACAAGGAGTTCTCCCGATTTCATCCGTCAGGGATCGATCATTTGACCTCCCGGGCAACCAAGCAAATGAAGTTACCGCACGCGCGCGCGCCATAGAAAAAGCCAAGGCGGCCAGTGTGAACTAACGAGCGGCAACGGCAGCAGAATCCGCAACAGCAAAGCACATCACCAAGCGCGTACGGCCCCTCTCCTCCAAAGAAAAGCAGGCGGCAGACAGATGAGATTCTGCGGGAGCAAAGCGAGAGCTTCCATGTCAAGAAAGCAACCAACCTCCGAATAATAATCCATCTTCCTCCCTCGCCTCACTCTAGCTCCGATTCTCTCGCTCGAGTCGAGCACACCACCAGCTGCCTACGTGCTCCTTCCAAAAGCGAAAGCATTTGGAAACCACCACTACTCCCGTCAACACCATATGGAACCTCATTCCATTTGATCGATCGCCTCGCTTTCCCATCATCACCACCACGGCCACCGACTCCCGAATAATCTCTCTTCCTCCATTGCCTCGCTTTGGCTCAGATTCTCTCGCACGTACGCTCCATGGTTCTACCTAGCTAGCTCCTCTCTCACTGCTCGCTCCAAAAGCAAAAGCATTCGATCGGAAACCACCACTCCCCTCCACACCATAAGGAACCCTATTCCATTTCATCACTCGCTTTCCCTTCCCATCTTCGGCACCGCGCGAGAGCGCCTCCATCGATCGCCGATCGAGCTCCCATGGCGGACGGGGGGCCGCCGCACCCGCACGGGCAGATGGTGCGCAGGCTGGCGGTGGAGGTGGTGGACGCGCGGGACCTGGTGCCCAAGGACGGGCTCGGCACGTCCAGCGCCTACGCGGTGGCGGACTTCGACGGCCAGCGCAAGCGCACGCGGACCGTGCCGCGGGACCTCAACCCGCAGTGGCACGAGCGCCTCGAGTTCGCCGTCCCCGACCCGGCCGGCATGCACGCCGAGTCGCTCGACGTCTCGCTCTACCACGACCGCCGCTTCAACCCCTCCGGCGGGGGCGGCGGCGGCAAGAACCACTTCCTCGGCCGCGTCCGCATCTACGGCTCCCAGTTCTCGCGCCGCGGCGAGGAGGGCATCGTCTACTTCCCGCTCGAGAAGCGCAGCCTGCTCAGCTGGATCCGCGGCGAGGTCGGGCTCAAGATCTACTACTACGACGAGCCGGCCGTGCCCCCGCCGCCGCCGCCGGAGGACCGGCCGCCCGAGGGGGCTGACAACGCGCCGCCGCCCGAGGTCCCGCCGGAGCAGCCCAGGGAGCTCCCACCTGAGCTCCCTGAGCCCACGGAGGCTGCCGTGGAGGTGCAGCAGCCGCAGGCGCAGCCTCCGGTCATCATCGTGGAGGAAGCTCCGATGCACGGGCCACACGGCCCGATGATGCCGCCCCCGATGATGCACGGCCACATGATGCCGCCGCCGATGCATGGGCCACACGGCCCGATGATGCACGGCCCGCACGGCCCCATGATGCACGCCCGGATGATGCCACCGCAGCCGGAGCCGGAGCCGGAGCAGCAGCCGCAGCGTGAACCAGGGCCGGGGCCCGATGGCGCAGAAATGTACCCGCCTGAGCTCCGCAAGGAGCGGATGGCGTCGAGCACCGGCCATGTCCGCGTCCCCCGACACCCGAGCGGCGGCTTCGGGCCTGATTACTACACGGCCGCCTCTCCCCGCGTCATCTCCGGGCGGTTCGCGTCCGCCGGCGAGGCCGTCGAGCCGGTGCAGTCGACGTACGACCTGGTGGAGCCTATGCGGTACCTCTTCGTGCGCATCGTGCGGGTGCGCGGCATCCGCGCCTGCGAGGGCCCCTACGTCAAGATCCAGGCCGGCCCGCACTGCCTCCGCTCCCGGCCAGGACGCGACGTCTCCGGCACCGGCAGCCCCGAGTGGAACCAGGTGTTCGCCGTCAGCCACGCGAAGCCGGAGCCGACGCTCGAGATATCCGTCTGGGACGGCGGGGCGCCGTCTCCGGCGGACGCATTCCTCGGCGGCGTCTGCTTCGACCTCTCCGACGTGCCGGTCCGCGACCAGCCGGACGGCCCGCTCGCGGCGCAGTGGTACCGGCTCGAGGGCGGCGAGCCGGGCATGGTCACAGGGGACATCATGGTGTCGGTGTGGATCGGCACGCAGGCCGACGACGTGTTCCCGGAGGCCTGGAACACCGACGCGCCCTACGCCGCCTACACCCGCGCCAAGGTGTACCAATCGCCCAAGCTGTGGTACCTGCGGGCGTCGATCATCGAGGCGCAGGACCTGCGCGTGCCGTCGCCGCCGCCGGGGCTGCCGTTCGACGTGCGCGTCAAGGTTCAGCTAGGTTTCCAGTCGGCGCGCACCCGCCGGTCGGTGGCCAGCAGCAGCGGCTCGGCGTTCGCGTGGTCCGAGGACCTCATGTTCGTCGCGTCCGAGCCGCTGGACGACACCCTTGTCCTGCTGGTGGAGGACCGGTCGATGATCAAGGAGCCCGCTCTGCTCGGCCATGCCACCATCCCCGTGAGCTCCGTCGAGCAGCGCCTCGACGAGCGCCAGATCGTCGCGTCAAGATGGTTCAACCTCGAGGGCGGCATGGGTCATGGAGATGGCGGGGGCGGAGATCAGCAGGGACAACAAGGGCCGGGCTTCTACTCGGGCAGGCTGCACCTTCGACTCTCCCTGGAAGGAGGATACCATGTGCTCGACGAGGCGGCGCATGTGTGCAGCGACTACAGGCCGACGGCGAAGCAGCTGTGGAAGCCGCCGGTGGGCGTGCTGGAGCTCGGCATTGTCGGAGCGTGCGGCCTGCTCCCCATGAAGACGAAAGGAGGCTCCAAGGGCTCCACGGACGCCTACTGCGTGGCCAAGTACGGCAAGAAGTGGGTGCGCACGCGCACCGTCACCGACAGCTTCAACCCGCGCTGGAACGAGCAGTACACGTGGCAGGTCTACGACCCCTGCACCGTGCTCACCGTCGCCGTCTTCGACAACTGGCGCATGTTCGCCGGCGCCGGCGACGACCGCCAGGACTACCGCATCGGCAAGGTGCGCGTGCGCGTCTCCACGCTCGAGACCAACCGCGCCTACACCGCCTCCTACCCGCTGCTCGTGCTGCTGCGCCCGGGCCTCAAGAAGATGGGCGAGGTGCAGCTCGCCGTGCGCTTCTCGTCGCCGGCGCACCTCCCCGACACCTGGGCCACCTACACGTCGCCGCTCCTGCCGCGCATGCACTACCTCCGCCCCATCGGCGTCGCGCAGCAGGAGGCGCTGCGGGGCGCCGCCGTGCGCACCGTGGCCGCGTGGCTCGCGCGCTCCGAGCCGCCGCTCGGGCCGGAGGTGGTGCGCTACATGCTGGACGCGGACGCGCACACCTGGAGCGTGCGCCGCGCCAAGGCCAACTGGTTCCGCATCATGGGGGTGCTCGCCTGGGCCGTCGGCCTGGAGCGGTGGCTCGACGGCGTGCGGCGCTGGCGCAACCCCTCCACCACCGTCCTCCTCCACGTCCTCTACCTCGTCCTCGTCTGGTACCCCGAGCTGGTGGTGCCCACCGCGTCGCTCTACGTCTTCCTCATCGGCGTCTGGTACTACCGCTTCCGGCCGCGCGCGCCGGCCGGCATGGACGCGCGGCTCTCGCAGGCCGACACCGTGGACGGCGACGAGCTGGAGGAGGAGTTCGACGCCGTGCCGGCGCCCGACGTCCTCCGGCTACGCTACGAGAGGCTGCGCACGCTGGCGGGGCGGGTGCAGCGCGTCATGGGCGACGTCGCCGCGCAGGGCGAGCGGCTGCAGGCGCTCGTCAGCTGGAGGGACCCGCGGGCCAGCCGCATCTTCGTCGGCGTCTGCCTGGCCGTCGCCGTGGTGCTGTACGCGATGCCGCCCAAGATGGTGGCCGTGGCCAGCGGGTTCTACTACCTCCGCCATCCCATGTTCCGGGACCCCATGCCCGCCGCGGCCGTCAACTTCTTCCGCCGCCTGCCCAGCCTCTCCGACAGGATGCTCTGAGATTGGTGGCGGCTCCAATCTTCTTTCTTTTTTTTCCGTTGCCGCAATAAGTATGCGATAGGAAGTTCCTATATATCTGGGAGAGACAACGTGTAGAAATAACACAATGATGATTGTATGTATTCAAAAGCATAGAAAACACATAATTAAAGACAAGAGTTATATGATTGTGACAGCAATTGCTGCATAATTTACATTCGCCTCGTGTTCATAGCTACAAGAAGCTTGTGGTGAAGGACTCCGCTGCTAATTGTATCTGCTATGGTGCCAAGGTTATGATTTCATGGGTTGCTCCGGTTTAAGAAGGAAAAAGTCTAAAATAAATTTTAAACTTCTAGACGAAAGCTAAATCAAACCCCAAACTTCAAATTCCGAAAATCAACACACCGATCCCAGTCTATTTTCAACCTTAAGTGAGTTCCCAAACAGGAATTGGCGATGTGGCATGTTAAATCCCGGGATTGTTGGCTGTGGACTCGACTGGGCCGGCCCATTAGGCACGGAGCGAGTTTTTTTTTCTTAACACGTGACGTAAAAAGTACTGTATTTCTTCTCTTCCTTAAAGCGCGATGTGACAAACTGACAAAAACTACTCGGGCAGAGTCGAATTTGGAACCTGGCCGACATTTCCAAATTTATCAGGATGAAACCGGCCTCTCTCTATATATATAAGCGCATGTGTGGCGTGTACCTGGGCAGCGTTGGTTCCACGGCCGGCCAAAAGCAGCACCCACGCAACGGCGCCGAGAACAAGTAATTTAGCCATCGTCACCCCCCAAAAAAAATAGCATGTTGATTTGTCGTAGATTGATCGATGGAGATATCACCAATTAGCACTACTAACTATTATGAGTGATATAATAAGAGGCCCCATATATTTAAGCACACATCCGAGCATTGAACTTTGAAACCATTTTTTAGGGCCGAACAAATATTCAAAACATAAACAATTTTGGAAATGTCCGAACATTTTATAAAGTGTGAGAACTTTTTGAAAATTCTGAATACTTTAGGAAAACAACTATTTTGAAAAAGCAATCAATTTTGAAAAAGTGAACACATTTTGAAACCTGAAGAATGTGAACACCTTTCGAAAATTGTAAAACTAGGAACAAATTTGGAAACCTGACCAAATGTGTGACATCTAAAAAATATCACGAGTTTGGATAAATGTATGTGGCATTTCAAAAACAAATTTTACAATATAAAAAATATACGTGTGATTCAAAAAGAATCAAAAAATGTGCTTGTGACATTTTAAAAAAGTGTATACAATGTAAAAAAGAAAAAAAACAATATGAAGAAAATCAAAAAAGAAAAAAAAGAAAATTATAATGAAGAAAGAAACGAGAGAAAAAACAAAGTATCATTAAGACAAAAACCGAAGAAAAAATAAACAAAAACAAATATAAATAAAAAACAAAGAAAAACCGGAGCAGCGCGAGCAACTACGTTAATGGGCCGGCCCAATTCAGCGAATACCGGTTAAATCCTCTCAAGGTTCAAAATAGATCGGGATCAGAGTGTTTTGTTGTGCTAATTTCTGGGATTGAGAATTCAAGGTTTGATATAGCTTTTACCTACAAGTTCAAGGTTTATTTTGGACTTTTTCCGTTTAAGAATGACCGTTGATGTTGGGGAAGAGGTGGTTCTCATGGGGGAGAGCATTGCACTTGGCATCAATGAAGATAAGAGGGTGGTCATGGACAGAGGCACATACGACCTAAGGTAGTGAGGAGTTGGTTCGGTGGCACTCAAGGAGAAGAGGTTGATCCATGAGGGTCTCCTTGATTAGCATGAGAAGCCAACTGAGAAGACCCCAGCTGAGTCACTTCGAGACGTGGGGGCTTCCTACTACTAGTGTTGATGCAGTGATTGCACCATGCGGTGCTAGGTGAGGATGTCAAGGAGAAGAAAAAGAGGAGGATCGATGACGATGCCAAGGAAAAGAAAAGGACACCGATAACGCGCGTTCGTTCGGGATTTAGGGACGCCGCGCCGAACGACCCCGTTCAGACTGGTAGTGGATCAAGCCGAACGAAACCGTTCGGACATGATCGCTTATCCCCCGAACGACCCAATCAGCGAGCCACCTGGCCACCTGGTCAGCTCACGACCTGGTCAGTGCGCGACCTTGACCACGGCGCGTCGCCACCTGAAGTCATCACCCTCCTCCATCCCTCCCGACCCCCTTGCAGTCCCTTCCTCCTCTCCATCGCCGGCGTGGCTCTCCCTGAAGTTGCCATGGCAAGATCTGGAGATCTGTAGGCTAAATTGAGCCGCCGACCAGGTGAATTCCTCCTCCATCCCCTCTGGTCCCCTTCATACCCCTCTCCATCGCCGGACACAGGTATCCATGAAGTTGCCATGGCAAGATTGGGCCACATGTAGCCCAAACTGAGCCGCCGGCTAGATGAATCCCTTGTCACCTTCATCCCCCTCACCCACCCCCACCCCACCATCTCCTACCCTTCCCATGAACCACTGATGTGTAGGGGAAAAATTGCCATGGCAAGATCTGGGAATAACTAGGATGGTTGCTACTGATCTTGCCACATGTAGGTAGTGGCAGTAGATCTAGACTAGGATGTGGGTGGGGGAGCAAAAACAGTTGCCATCCCCGAGGTTAAGGTAGTGCTGCGATGTAGGTGTTCAGCCCAATTGTTGCCATGTTCATGATGTGGTTGTTGCCATGTGCATCGTGTGGGTGTTGCCATGTGCATGCTCTAATTGTTGCCAGTATGTGTATGATGTAGTTGATAGTATTGTGTGCATGATGCAGGTGTTGCCATCAGCATTACATAATTGTTGCCATCTGCATGGCTTAGTTATTGCCATCTGCATGGCATAGTTATTGCCATGTGCATGCTGTAGTTTGTTGCCATGTGCATTGTATGGTTTGTTGCCATGCTGTATTGTTGCCATCTGCATGGCTTAGTTATTGCCATCTGCATAGCATAGTTGTTGCCATCTGCATGCTGTAGTTTGTTGCCATGTGCATTGTATGGTTTGTTGGCACATGAGTGCACGATACAGTTAGTACGTGTTGGAGCCAAGTACGTTCAAGTTTGATTGTACTTGCTCTAGTTGTGCAGATCGAAAAAGGAGGGCAAGGAATGGATTCGGGAAATGGTGGGAATCCCTGGTTCTACAGTTCTTTACAAGCACCGTCATGGGATTTGCATGGTTATGACAAGCTAAACTCAACTGGCCCTTTGTTGCCACTACTACAGCAGTACTTGCACGCAGGTACAGTGTTCTTTGTGAATAGAGAAAGTAATAGAAAATAAGTGCAACATGATTGTGAAAAAAATGAAAAGTGCTTAATATGGATAAATGTACAAAGCAGGGGCATTGGGTGGAAGCACACATACCGGATGTTGATGGACGAATGATCAGGGAGAGCCTAGCAAACTATCACACCCAAGAAACCGGCTGCACATACAGGGTTCATTTACGGGATCGGGATTAGTCGACCAGCTAACACGAGGTGCGACCACAAGTACGTCGACTGCCAGTAAGTGTGAAACTGTAAATACCATATGTTTCTACAAAGTACACATGCATTTAGATCAATAAAAATGAAAAAATGGCCAACGAAGAAAGAAAAAACAGGGGGGTCAAAAAGGAAAAAAAATGTAAAGTGTGTGTAGTATTACAAAAGAAAAGCACATTAGCTGCCATATTGCACTCGCAAAAATAAGTTGCCATTCGTATTGCCGTTGAGGTGGCAGTTGTAGTATGCGAATGTGGAGTTTGAACACATGGTAGAACATAGCGGAGTATGGACTATCTTTAAAATGAAATAAGAATTGCGTACTAAAAAGTCCATGATGATCTAAATGTGGTTGGAAATGTTGAAGGTGTGTTTATGCATGAGTGAAGCTGCCATCTGTAAAACACATGAACTTGCCATGTCGCTTGAAAAAAAATAACTTGCCGTCTGCCAAAGCTTCGTGTTTAGTATAAAGTATTTAGTTGTTAATGGTGCCTGGGTCATGTCAATACCATGATAAAAAATCTTTGTCGAATAATTTGTGCATGAATAAAATGCAGGGCCTCCGGACGCAGCTACTGCCACTTGGGGCGCACTTGCTATTCCAGAGTCACACGCATACCAAACTTCTCAACCGAACTACAGTGAGCAGACTGTCGTTCGCAAGGCAGGAGCGTCGAGAACCAGAAGAAACAACAGTCTTGAATCTGATGTGAGCAACTCAAGAGCAGACGACTCAAACTCGGATGCGGAGACAGCTGGTGAACATGAGGATGAAGATGAACAAGATGGTGATTAGGGAGAGGATGAGACAAATGAGCATGAGTGTGAACAAGATGATGATGGGGTACAGGGTGAGCCCATGAGGATGAGATGCAATCCTCGCTAGCACCTCCAGCACCACCTTATGTGCACATGAAATTTGCTACATTTGAAGATGCAAAGGAATACTACCAGAGTTATGCAATGTTCAATGGTTTTGCGGTATACACAAATCATCGCAGAAAACTAGTAAAAACAGGAAAGTACAACAGAGCTGAGTTGAGGTGTTTCAAGTCAAGAAAGAACAAGAAAAAAAAGGGGGAAATGGTCCAGTCATCGGAGAGCGACGAAGAGACATCATGGTCAAAACGAATGGCCCTGCCAAGATGAAGCTGAACGTCGAAGGTGCCTGGTGGGTGGTAACAAAGTACGTGGGACATCACAACCATGAAATGATAAAGAAATTTGACCTGGTTAGGTTTCTGAGTGCTCACCGTGGGTTCACGCCGGAGGAGCAGTAGTTTGTGAAGTTGCTCCATGATTGCAACCTCCAACCTGGGAGAATGGTCCACATCCTACCAATGATACACAATAAAACAGGGAAGCTCAGCAGCATGCCATATCTTCCTTCAGACGTGGTTAACCTGGTGGCAAAGTATCGAAGGGAAAGTCAACTGACGAACATGGAGGACACAATCGCATACTTCATGGAAAAAGAGAAGGAAGACCCTGATTTCTTCTACAAAATCAAGCTGGACGGGGAGGACCACGTGATGAACATGTATTGGATAGATGGTGCAGCCCGCAGGGCGTACAAGCACTTTCGTGACTATGTGTCCTTCGATGCTACATATCTGACCAATATGTACAAGATGCCATGTGCTCCATTCATTGGCATAAACAACCACAGCCAATCGCTACAGTTCGGGTGTGGGTTTATTAGGAACGAGGATGCTGGTAGTTATATTTGGCTATTCAAGACTTTCAAGGAATGCATGGGCGGGCTTGAACCGATGAACATCATAATAGACCAGGATTTCGGTATGCGTGCAGGTATTGAGGAAGTGTTCCCTAACACAATACACATGCACTGTAGGTGGCATGGTATTAAGAAAGAAGAAGAAATGTTGGGTCCCTTTTTTGCTAAAAGACCGGAACTGCAGAAAGCATATGAATTGTGTGTTGACCACAGTTTGACACCGGAAGAATTCGAGCAAAGCTGGAAAGCAATGATAGATAAATACCAGGTTCAAAACAACGAAACACTACATAACCTTTGGGAGAAGAGGAAGTTTTGGGTGCCAGCTTATTCATGCAGTGCTTCTACCCCTTTCTGCAAACAACCTAGCATAGCGAAGGTTTCAACGCAGTGCTGAAGAGATATGTGAACCCAGAGAACTCAATTCTTAGGTTTGTGCAGTAGTACAATGCAATTCAGCAAAAAAAATTGGGCACACAGCTACAAGCGTTGGCAAACACAACTCTAAATAACGCAAGGATGCTGACGTGCATCCCATTAGAGAGACAAATGATGAAGGTTTATACCCGACAAATATTCCACAAGTAAGTTTTTTTTGCATTCATGCTTATCGGGGTTTTGTAAAGGAAAAAAGTTGGTTCGCTTAGTAGTTTAAATTTAGTTGCCATGTGGGGTGTACAAAGGTATTGACATGCTTGTTAGTAGAACTGATTGGCATATTGGGTGCACATGTAGATGCCATGCTGGTTTGAACAGTGGTTACCATTTTGTTGTTTGAATGACAAATGCATGGTATATGAACGGTGATGATGATGGATACTTATTGAAAAATAGACATGTGAATTTGCCATGCATGAATGATCTAAGTAGTTGCCATGTTTGTGTACAGACTTAGCTCTAAACTTGCCATGGTTTGTCAATAAAATTTGTTGTGACTTTGTCAGCAAACCCATGCCATGTGTTGCATTGTACAAGTTGCCATGATTGCTCTAACAAAGTAAAAATTGCAATGCTGGTGTAGCCAGAAGTTACCATGTTCGTGCCCGAATGACAGATGCGTGATTTGAAACTTGTTGAATTTGTTGTGTGAACTTGCCATGTATAAATGACTGTAGTTTCCATCATGCAGAAGTGTTAGTTGCCATGTTTGCAGAAAGACTTAGCTGTAATTTGCCAAGGTGGGACATTGAAACTTGTTATGATTTTGTCAATAAAACATGTACCGTGTTTTGCATGGTGAAAAGTTGCCATGCTAGATGTAACAAATAAAACTTGTCATGCTTGTAGCACTATGAAAAATGGCATGTTTGGAGGACTTAAGTTGGCATGCTTCCTGTACTGGTAAGGCTTGCAATGCTTTCAGCAGTGGAAAATGCCATGTTTAGATGTCTTAAGTTGCCATCAATGAATGACTGGAGTTGCCATGTGTGATTCAATGAAATTGCCAAGAGTGCACGGTGAGGCCGCGCACGTATGTAACTGTTTTTGGGTGAGCTAACTTGTAATGGAAAATAAAAAGACTGCAGGTTCCAATGGGAGCTAAGGCTGTCAGCCGGTTACACCGTGTTTCAAGTCGGCGACTTCACGTACAAGGTTTTTACCATGTGGGACATGTCAGACTCCGAAGCCGAAGGGCCGGACAAAGGAAGAAACTACATGGTGACGGCGTGCATAGCAGAAGGGTATTACTGTCAATGCTGCAAGTTTGAAAGAGATGGTGTGATCTGTTGCCATATTCTAAGGGTAATGGACATGAATGGCGTGAAACAGGTCCCACCAAGGTACATCCTTGAGCGTTGGTCTTAGAACGCAGATGAAGCACTCTGCCAGCATGGCTCACAGCGAGTACTCGCAGAGCATGAAGATGGGCCCAACACAACTATGGAAACAGTGAGGCGTGTGGTAATGACAAGGAGATTTACCAACATAGCAGACGAGGCTTGCAAATATGATGTGATGAGTAGAGAAGTTGAGAGGCACACAAACACGCTTGAAAGAGAATTGGAGTCAATCAAGAGGAGAATGGAAGAGGAGGCACTACATCGATTCCCAAAGAAAAGCAAGACTGCTCCTACGTCAACAGGGCAATCAACAGAAAACTCGGAGGTTGGTTCCGGCGCATCCAACACGCACGCGCACGTGAGTGCTACCTCTTGAGCACCGCGTTGGTTTTCCCTTGAAGAGAAAAGGGTGATGCAGTAAAGCAGCATAAGTATTTCCCTCAGTTTTTGAGAACCAAGGTATCAATCCAGTAGGAGGCCACGCACGAGTCCCTCGCACCTACACAAACAAATAAATCCTCGCAACCAACGCGATAAGGGGTTGTCAATCCCTACACAGTCACTTACGAGAGTGAGATCTGATAGATATGATAAGATAATATTTTTGGTATTTTTATGATAAAGATGCAAAGTAAAGAAAACAAAATAAAAACGGCGCCAGAAATAGCTTGTTGTCAGGAGATTAATATGATGGAAAATAGACTTGGGGGCCATAGGTTTCACTAGTGGCTTCTCTCAAGAGCGTAAGTATTACGGTGGGTGAACAAATTACTATTGAGCAATTGATAGAATTGAGCATAGTTATGAGAATATCTAGGTATGATCATGTATATAGGCATCACGTCCGAGACAAGTAGACCGACTTTTGCCTGCATCTACTACTATTACTCCACACATCAACCGCTATCCAGCATGCATCTAGAGTATTAAGTTCATAAGAACAGAGTAACGCTTTAAGCAAGATGACATGATGTAGAGGGATAAACTCATGCAATATGATATAAACCCCATCTTGTTATCCTCGATGGCAACAATACAATACGTGCCTTGCTGCCCCTACTGTCACTGGGAAAGGACACCGCAAGATTGGACCCAAAGCTAAGCACTTCTCCCATTGCAAGAAAGATCAATCTAGTAGGCCAAACCAAACTGATAATTCGAAGAGACTTGCAAAGATAACCAATCATACATAAAAGAATTCAGAGAAGATTCAAATATTGTTCATAGATAAACTTGATCATAAACCCACAATTCATCGGTCTCAACAAACACACCGCAAAAGAAGATTACATCGAATAGATCTCCACGAGAGAGGGGGAGAACATTGTATTGAGATCCAAAAAGAGAGAAGAAGCCATCTAGCTAATAACTATGGACCCGAAGGTCTGAGGTAAACTACTCACACATCATCGGAGAGGCTATGGTGTTGATGTAGAAGCCCTCCGTGATCGATGCCCCCTCCGGCGGAGCTCCGGAAAAGGCCCCAAGATGGGATCTCACGGGTACAGAAGGTTGCGGCGGTGGAATTAGGTTTTTGGCTCCGTATCTGGTAGTTTGGGGGTACGTAGGTATATATAGGAGGAAGGAGTACGTCGGTGGAGCAACGTGGGGCCCACGAGGGTGGAGGGCGCGCCTGGGGGGGGTAGGCGCGCCCCCTACCTCGTGCCCTCCTGGTTGATGTCTTGACGTAGGGTCCAAGTCCTCTGGATCACGTTCGTTCCGAAAATCACGTTCCCGAAGGTTTCATTCCGTTTGGACTCCGTTTGATATTCTTTTTCTGCGAAACTCTGAAATAGGCAAAAAACAGCAATTCTGGGCTGGGCCTCCGGTTAATAGGTTAGTCCCAAAAATAATATAAAAGTGTATAATAAAGCCCAATAATGTCCAAAACAGAATATAATATAGCATGGAACAATCAAAAATTATAGATACGTTGGAGACGTATCAAGCATCCCCAAGCTTAATTCCTGCTCGTCCTCGAGTAGGTAAATGATAAAAACAGAATTTTTGATGTGGAATGCTACTTGGCATAATTTCAATGTAATTCTTCTTAATTGTGGTATGAATATTCAGATCCGAAAGATTCAAGATAAAAGTTCAATATTGACATAAAAATAATAATACTTCAAGCATACTAACTAAGCAATTATGTCCTCTCAAAATAACATGGCCAAAGAAAGTTCATCCCTACAAAATCATATAGTTTAGTCATGCTCCATTTTCGTCACACAAGAATGCTCTCATCATGCACAACCCCGATGACAAGCCAAGCAATTGTTTCATACTTTAGTAATCTCAAACTTTTTCAACCTTCACGCAATACATGAGCGTGAGCCATGGATATAGCACTATGGGTGGAATAGAATATAATGATGGGGGTTATGTGGAGAAGACAAAAAGGGAGAAAGTCTCACATCAACGAGGCTAATCAATGAGCTATGGAGATGCCCATCGATTGATGTTAATGCAAGGAGTAGGGATTGCCATGCAACAGATGCACTAGAGCTATAAATATATGAAAGCTCAACAAAAGAAACTAAGTGGGTGTGCATCCAACTTGCTTGCTCACGAAGACCTAGGGCATTGAGGAAGCCCATTGTTGGAATATACAAGCCAAGTTCTATAATGAAAAATTCCCACTAGTATATGAAAGTGACAAAACAAGAGACTCTCTATCATGAAGATTATGGTGCTACTTTGAAGCACAAGTGTGGTAAAAAGGATAGTAACATTGTCCCTTCTCTCTTTTTCTCTCATTTTTTTGGGCCTTCTCTTTTTTTATGGCCTTTCTCTTTTTTTTCCTCACTTGGGACAATGCTCTAGAAAATGATGATCATCACACTTCTATTTATTTACAACTCAGTGATTACAACTCGATACTAGAACAAAGTATGACTCTATATGAATGCCTCCGGCGGTGTACCGGGATATGCAATGAACCAAGAGTGACATGTATGAAAAATTATGACTGGTGGCTTTGCCACAAATACTATGTCAACTACATGATCATGCAAAGCAATATGACAATGATGAACGTGTCATGATAAACGGAACGGTGGAAAGTTGCATGGCAATATATCTCGGAATGGCTATGGAAATGCCATAATAGGTAGGTATGGTGGCTGTTTTGAGGAAGATATAAGGAGGTTTATGTGTGAAAGAGCGTATCATATCACGGGGTTTGGATGCACCGGCGAAGTTTGCACCAACTCTCAATGTGAGAAAGGGCAATGCACGGTACCGAAGAGGCTAGCAATGATGGAAAGGTGAGAGTGCGTATAATCCATGGACTCAACATTAGTCATAAAGAACTCACATACTTATTGCAAAAATCTACAAGTCATCAAAAACCAAGCACTACGCGCATGCTCCTAGGGGGATAGATTGGTAGGAAAAGACCATCGCTCGTCCCCGACCGCCACTCATAAGGAGGACAATCAAAGAACACCTCATGTTTCAAATTTGTTACATAACGTTTACCATACGTGCATGCTACGGGACTTGCAAACTTCAACACAAGTATTTCTCAAATTCACAACTACTCAACTAGCACAACTTTGATATCACTACCTCCATGTCTCAAAACAATCATCAAGCATCAAACTTCTCTTAGTATTCAACACACTCATAAGAAAGTTTTTTACTAGTCTTGAATACCTAGCATATTAGGATTATTTAAGCAAATTACCATGCTGTTTAAGACTCTCAAAATAATCTAAGTGAAGCATGAGAGAATAATAGTTTCTATAAAACAAAACCACCACCGTGCTCTAAAAGATATAAGTGAAGTACTAGAGCAAAAACTATATAACTCAAAAGATATAAGTGAAGCACATAGAGTATTCTAATAATTTCCGAATCATGTGTGTCTCTCTCAAAAGGTGTGTACAGCAAAGATGATTGTGGTAAACTAAAAAGCAAAGACTCAAATCATACAAGACGCTCCAAGCAAAACACATATCATGTGGTGAATAAAAATATAGCTCCAAGTAAAGTTACCGATGGAAGTAGACGAAAGAGGGGATGCCTTCCGGGGCATCCCCAAGCTTTGGCTTTTAGGTGTCCTTAGATTATCTTGGGGTGCCATGGGCATCCCCAAGCTTAGGCTCTTGCCACTCCTTGTTCCATAATCCATCAAATCTTTCACCCAAAACTTGAAAACTTCACAACACAAAACTCAGCAGAAAATCTCGTGAGCTCCGTTAGCGAAAGAAAACAAAAGACCACTTCAAGGTACTGTAATGAACTCATTATTTATTTATATTGGTGTTAAACCTACTGTATTCCAACTTCTCTATGGTTTATAAACTATTTTACTAGCCATAGATTCATCAAAATAAGCAAACAACACACGAAAAACAGAATCTGTCAAAAACAGAACAGTCTGTAGTAATCTGTAACTAACGCAAACTTCTGGAACTCCAAAAATTCAGCCAAAATAGGAAGACCTAGAAAATTTGTTTATTGATCAGCAGCAATAGGAATCAATATTTTATCATGTTCTGGTGATTTTTAACAATTATTTTCGTGAACAGAAAGTTTCTGCAATTTTCAGCAAGATCAAATAACTATCATCCAAGAAGATCCTATAGGTTAAACTTGGCACAAACACTAATTAAAACATAAAAAGACATCTAACCAGAGTCTAGATCAAAGATTTATTCCTAAACAGAAGCAAAAAAGCAAAAAACTAAAAATAAAATTGGGTTGCCTCCCAACAAGCGCTATCGTTTAACGCCCCTAGCTAGGCATTGAGATTTCGATGATGCTCACATGAAAGACAAGAATTGAAGCGCAAAGGGAGCATCATGAAACACGTGACAAACACATCTAAGTCTAACATACTTCCTATGCATAGGCATCTTATAGGCAAACAAATTATCAAGGCAAGCAAAAACTAGCATATGGAAGGAAGAAGAAAGAGACGATAGCAATCTCAACATGACGAGAGGTAATTTAGTAACATGAAAATTTCTACAAACATATTTTCCTCTCTCGTAATAATTACATGTAGGATCATAAGCAAATTCAACAATATAGCTATCATATAAAATATTTTCAACACGATCCACATGCATGCAAAGTTGACACTCTTCCGAAATAATGGGATTAACATTAACTAAAGTCATGACCTCTCCAAACCCACTTTTATCAAAAAATTCATAAGATTGAATATTCTCCAAATATGTGGGATCTAAAGTTGACACTCTTCCAAACCCACTTTCAATATTATTGCAAACAATATTATCAATCTCATATTCATCATGGGGATTAAATAAATTTTCAAGATCATAAGAAAAATCACCCCAATCATGATCATTGCAACAAATAGTGGACATAGCAAAACTAGCATCCCCAAGCTTAGGATTTTGCATATTATTAGCACAATTGACATCAAGAGAATTTATAGTAAAATCATTGAAATCATGCTTTTCATCGAAGGAACTATCAAGCATGGGTGCAATAGCAACGATCTCATTTTTAACATAAGGAACTATAGCAAATTCGTCTTCATAAATATTGGCATCATGGCCACGAGAATAGCAAGCATCATGTTCATCAAGGGATATTTCAACCAAATCATCGGAATCATCATTATCTATAGATTCATGCATATCATTATTTTCTTCCAAAGCAACGGTCATTCTTTCAATAAATTCTTGACATAGACATTATGAGCAAAGTTTTCATTGCAATATTTAAGTATGACGGAATTTTCAGATTTGTTGAGAGTAAAATCATACTTTTCAATCAAAGAAGCAACTTCATGAGCACCCTTAAAAACGACAAATTCTTCAATTTGTTCGATATCATAGTAACTATAAACACCCTTTGCATAAGAAGATAAGATTTCATTATCATTGAACTCACATAGGTAGGGAAGGTGTTTTTTAGGGTTCTTAGAGCAACAAGTAATATAACAAATTTCACAAAGATTCCAAGCATAGCATAGCAAACTATTTATGTGATACCATAAGAGCTTCCCCTTTTCAGACAAACGATGACGCACAAAATGAGCATGCTCATCTAAAGATTTCCCATCAACTAGGCTAGTTGGGGTTTCAGCACGAGCACATAAGGATCGAAGATGATCCAAGTAGAACACTTTAAGTGGATCCATATCAATAGATTTTTAGCAAGCGAAGATGCAAGCACATAGAAGGCACATGGCAACACCAGCAAACGAAAAAGACAAATGGAAGAGGGGCGAATAAAACCGCAAGGGTGAAGTGGGGGAGAGGAAAACGAGAGGCAAATGGCAAATAATGTAATGCGAGGGAGATGAGTTTGTGATGGGTACTTGGTATGTTGACTTTTGCGTAGACTCCCCGGCAACAGCGCCAGAAATCCTTCTTGCTACCTCTTGAGCACTGTGTTGGTTTTCCCTTGAAGAGGAAAGGGTGATGCAGTAAAGCAGCGTAAGTATTTCCCTCAGTTTTTGAGACCCAAGGTATCAATCCAGTAGGAGGCCACGCACGACTCCCTCGCACCTACACAAACAAATAAATCCTCGCAACCAATGCGATAAGGAGTTGTCAATCCCTACACGGTCACTTACGAGAGTGAGATCTGATAGATATGATAAGATAATATTTTTGGTATTTTTATGATAAAGATGCAAAGTAAAGAAAACAAAACAAAAACGGCACCAGAAATAGCTTGTTGTCGGGAGATTAATATGATGGAAAATAGACCCGGGGGCCATAGGTTTCACTAGTGGCTTCTCTCAAGAGCGTAAGTATTACGGTGGGTGAACAAATTACTGTTGAGCAATTGATAGAATTGAGCATAGTTATGAGAATATCTAGGTATGATCATGTATATAGGCATCACGTCCGAGACAAGTAGACCGACTCCTGCCTGCATCTACTACTATTACTCCACACATCGACCGCTATCCAGCATGCATCTAGAGTATTAAGTTCATAAGAACAGAGTAACGCTTTAAGCAAGATGACATGATGTAGAGGGATAAACTCATGCAATATGATATAAACCCCATCTTGTTATCCTCGATGGCAACAATACAATACGTGCCTTGCTGCCCCTACTGTCACTGGGAAAGGACACCGCAAGATTGAACCCAAAGCTAAGCACTTCTCCCATTGCAAGAAAGATCAATCTAGTAGGCCAAACCAAACTGATAATTCGAAGAGACTTGCAAAGATAACCAATCATACATAAAAGAATCCAGAGAAGATTCAAATATTGTTCATAGATAAACTTGATCATAAACACACAATTCATCGGTCTCAACAAACACACCGCAAAAGAAGGTTACATCGAATAGATCTCCATGAGAGAGGGGGAGAACATTGTATTGAGATCAAGAGAGAAGAAGCCATCTAGCTAATAACTATGGACCCGAAGGTCTGAGGTAAACTACTCACACATCATCGGAGAGGCTATGGTGTTGATGTAGAAGCCCTCCGTGATCGATGCCCCCTCCGGCGGAGCTCCAGAAAAGGCCCCAAGATGGGATCTCACGGGTACAGAAGGTTGCGGCGGTGGAATTAGGTTTTTGGCTCCGTCTCTGGTAGTTTGGGGGTACGTAGGTATATATAGGAGGAAGGAGTACGTCGGTGGAGCAACGTGGGGCCCACGAGGGTGGAGGGCACGCCTGGGGGGGGTAGGTGCGCCCCCCTACCTCGTGCCATCCTGGTTGATGTCTTGACGTAGGGTCCAAGTCCTCTGGATCACGTTCGTTCCGAAAATCACGTTCCCGAAGGTTTCATTCCGTTTGGACTCCGTTTGATATTCTTTTTCTACGAAACTCTGAAATAGGCAAAAAACAGCAATTCTGGGCTGGGCCTCCGGTTAATAGGTTAGTCCCAAAAATAATATAAAAGTGTATAATAAAGCCCAATAATGTCCAAAACAGAATATAATATAGCATGGAACAATCAAAAATTATAGATACGTTGGAGACGTATCAGTGAGGAACCCTCCAAGGACAGTCACTAAAGGGCGACCAAAACAGATAAGATACAAGTCACCACTCGAGGTCCAAGCAAAGCACAAGAAGCCTACAAAGAAGACAGCTGCGGAAGCTTGGGCTACTTAGAAAAGTGAGACAACTAGAAGGTTGTGTGTGTAAAAAAATTGGAATGATTGCCCGAATGATAAACTGTAGGTGCGTCCGCGGCAATTTGGTGTCGTTTACCATTAAAAATTAAAGACATTCGTTGTGGTATGGAAAAAAGACATAAAAGTTGCCACGTTGCTACACAAAATGTAGTTAATAAACTATGGCAAAGAGTAACAAAAAGCTGAGGTTTTGTGAAAAGTGGGACAACTAACGGGGTATGCGTTTGTAAAATTTGGAATGATTGTGCTTATCGTAAACTATACGTGCATCCGCGTCAATTAGGTGACATTTAGCGTTTCAAAAAATAAAAAAACATAGGTGCCATTTGTGAGCAGACATGAGTAGTTGTCATGTTGCTTGAAAAAATGTATTAAACCCACGCTAGAAAAGAGGTGAGAGTTTTGAGGAAAAGGTGCCACTAAATTGGAACTATGATCAGCGTAAAAAATGAAGAGCTAATTGCAAAAAAGTGTTGCATCCAACAACTAATGTTTACTTGATATTTTGAAGAAAGGAGACTGTCGTGACAATGGGCCTTTACGGGACAGAAATCAAAAAACAATTGACACCCTTATGACAAACTATATGATCCGGAAGTGATGTAACGACAAAAATGAAATGTTAGCACAAGCGTGACAGGCCGGCATACTTACAGAAACGAGGTTTGACATTGAAGTTATATGTTGTAAATTACAAGCGCAAAAGGTTCATGACAGAGAGACGATGGTCTTGTGCGGTTACAAGAACGACAGTGATAGTGAAAAAAGAAAACAAAGGAGAGGGAAATAGGGGCGCGGTACCTTACATTCATCCGAAAATTGAATGTAAGTACATAGGTAAAGACAGTAGTGTTTTTTCATCTTGTGCAGTCACCTGTATCTCTTGATAGCAGCTTTAACACTAGACTCCAACCAAGCCAGTGCACCCTCCCACTTGTTGAAATCGACAGTCGTGTCCCAATTACAGAGATAAATCTTCCTAAGCTCTGTGCATATTTCTTTGTTCAAAGTTGGCACCTTCCTGCCTTCCCACTTTGCAAGATATTCGAGGGTGTAGACACCACAGTCGTAGCTGTTCAGTGAGCAATATGGAAACAAAGGTAGAATAAATAAGTTAGAAGTTGCCATGCTAAAAGAAGCAGAAAATATGGTACAAAAGGTTATTATGGCATGGGTGCTAGTGCAAAAAAGGATGTTGTGTGATGAGTAAAAAAACATTTGGGTAATGTGTGGTAGTGAAAAAAGTAGCATGTTGAGATATTTGAAAATGACATGGTTGTGAGAAATGCCAGCAGCAAAGTAGTAAATGTTGGAGAACACAGTTAGACAATGAAGTTGCCATGTAAAGTAGGTAAGAAAAAATGACAGTTTATATGTAGTATATGAAGGAAATATGCCCTAGAGGCAATAATAAAGTTGTTACTTATATTTCCTTATATCATGATAAATGTTTATTATTCATGGTAGAATTGTATTAACCGGAAACTTAGTACATGTGTGAATACATAGACAAACATATTGTCACTAGTATGCCTCTACTTGACTAGCTCGTTGATCAAAGATGGTTGAGTTTCCTAGCCATAGACATGAGTTGTCATTTGATTAACGGGATCACATCATTAGGAGAATGATGTGATTGACTTGACCCATTCCGTTAACTTAGCACTTGATCGTTTAGTTTACTGCTATTGCTTTCTTCATGACTTATACATGTTCCTATGACTATGAGATTATGCAACTCCCGATTACCGGAGGAACACTTTGTGTGCTACCAAACGTCACAACGTAACTGGATGATTATAAAGGTGCTCTACAGGTGTCTCCGATGGTACTTGTTGAGTTGGCATAGGTCGAGATTAGGATTTGTCACTCCGATTGTCGGAGAGGTATCTCTGGGCCCTCTCGGTAATGCACATCACAATAAGCCTTGCAAGCAATGTGACTAATGAGTTAGTTGCGGGATGATGCATTACGGAACGAGTAAAGAGACTTGCCGGTAACGAGATTGAGCTAGGTATTGAGATACCGACGATCGAATCTCAGGCAAGTAACATACCGATGACAAAGTGAACAACGTATGTTGTTGTGCTGTTTGACCGATAAAGATCTTCGTAGAATACGTAGGAGCCAATATGAGCATCCAGGTTCCGCTATTGGTTATTGACTGGAGACGTTTCTCGGTCATGTCTACATAGTTCTTGAATCCGTAGGGTCCGTACGCTTAATGTTCGGTGACGATCGGTATTATGAGTTTATGTGTTTTGATGTACCGAAGGTAGTTTGGAGTCCCGTATGAGATCGGGGACATGACGAGGAGTCTCGAAATGGTCGAGACGTAAAGATCGATATATTGGACGACTATATTCGGACACCGGAAAGGTTCCGAGTGATTCGGGTATTTTTTGGAGTACCGGGGGAGTTACGGGAATACGGGAGTACATATGGGACTTACTGGGCTTTAGGGGAAAAAGAGGAGAAGCCACGAGGTCTGGCCGCGCGCCCCCATGGGCCTAGTCCGAATTGGACTAGGGGAGGGGCTGCGACCCCTCTTTCCTTCTCCTCCCCCTCTCCTTCCTTCCCCCTCCTAGTGGGACTAGGAAAGGGGAGCCCTACTCCCACTAGGAGGAGGACTCCTCCTCCTGGCGCGCCCTGCAAGGGCCGGCCGGCCTCCCCCTTGCTCCTTTATATACGGGGGCAAGGGGCACCCCAAGACACAACAATTGATCATTGATCTTTTAGCCATGTGCGGTGCCCCCCTCCACCATAATCCACCTTGGTCATATCGTAGCGGTGCTTAGGCGAAGCCCTGCGTCGGTAGCATCATCATCACCGTCATCACGCCGTCGTGCTGACCGAACTCTCCCTCGAAGCTCTGTTGGATAGGAGTTCGTGGGACGTCACCGAGCTGAACGTGTGCTGAACTCGGAGGTGCCGTACGTTCGGTACTTGGATCGGTCGGATCGTGAAGACGTACGACTACATCAACCACGTTGTTCTAGCGCTTCCGCTTTGGTCTACGAGGGTACGTGGACATACTCTCCCCTCTCGTGGCTATGCATCCCCGTGATCTTGCATGTTCGTAGGATTTTTTTTTAAATTACTACGTTCCCCAACAGTGGCATCCGAGCCAGGTTGTTGCGTAGATGTTATATGCACGAGTAGAACACAAGTGAGTTGTGGGCGATACAAGTCATACTGCTTACCAGCATGTCATACTTTGGTTCGGCTGTATTGTTGGATGAAGCGGCCCGGACCGACATTACACGTACGCTTACGCGAGACTGGTTCTACCGACGTGCTTTGCACACAGGTGACTGTCGGGTGTCAGTTTCTCCAACTTTAGCTGAACCGAGTGTGACTACGCCCGGTCCTTGAGAAGGTTAAAACATCACTAACTTGACGAACTATCATTGTGGTTTTGATGCATAGGTAAGAACGGTTCTTGCTCAGCCCGTAGCAGCCACGTAAAACTTGCAACAACAAAGTAGAGGACGTCTAACTTGTTTTTGCAGGGCATGTTGTGATGTGATATGGTCAAGACATGATGCTATATTTTGTTGTATGAGATGATCATCTTTTGTAACGGAGTTATCGGCAATTGGCAGGAGCCATATGGTTGTCGCTTTATTGTATGCAATGCAATCGCCCTGTAATTGCTTCACTTTATCACTAAGCAGTAGCGATAGTCATAGAAGCAATATATAGTTGGCGAGACGACAACGATGCTACGATGGAGATCAAGGTGTCGCGCCGGTGACGATGGTGATCATGACGGTGCTTTGGAGATGGAGATCAAAGGCACAAAATGATGATGGCCATATCATATCACTTATATTGATTGCATGTGATGTTTATCCTTTATGCATCTTATTCTGCTTTGTTTGACGGTAGCATTATAAGATGATCTCTCACTAAATTTTAAGGTAAAAGTGTTCTCCTTGAGTATGCACCGTTGCCAAAGTTCGTCGTGCTGAGACACCACGTGATGATCGGGTGTGATAAGCTCAACGTTCATCTACAACGGGTGTAAGACAGTTTTGCACACGCAGAATACTCGGGTTAAACTTGACAAGCCTAGCATATGCAGATATGGCCTCGGAACACTGAGACCGAAAGGTCGAGCGTGAATCATATACTAGATATGATCAACATATATAGTGATGTTCACCATTGAAAACTACTCCATCTCACGTGATGATCGGTTATGGTTTAGTTGATATGGATCACGTGATCACTTAGATGATTAGAGGGATGTCTATCTAAGTGGGAGTTCTTAAGTAATATGATTAATTGAACTTTAATTTATCATGAACTTAGTCCTGATAGTATTTTGCAAATAATGTTGTAGATCAATAGCTCGCGTTGTTGCTTCCCTATGTTTTATATATGTTCCTAGAGAAAACTAAGTTGAAAGATGATAGTAGCAATGATGCGGACTGGGTCCGTGATCTGAGGTTTATCCTCATTGCTGCACAGAAGAATTATGTCCTTGATGCACCGCTAGGTGACAGACCTATTGCAGGAGCAGATGCAGACGTTATGAACGTTTGGCTAGCTCAATATGATGACTACTTGATAGTTTAGTGCACCATGCTTAACGGCTTAGAATTGGGACTTCAAAGACGTTTTGAACGTCATGGACCATATGAGATGTTCCAGGAGTTGAAGTTAATATTTCAAGCAAATACCCGAGTTGAGAGATATGAAGTCTCCAACAAGTTCTATAGCTAAAAGATGGAGGAGAATAGCTCAAGCATTGAGCATTGCTCAGAATGTCTGGGTACTACAATCGCTTGAATCAAGTGGGAGTTAATCTTCCAGATAAAATAGTGATTGACAGAATTCTCTAGTTACCATCAGCAAGTTAGTAGAACTTCATGATGAACTATAGTATGCAAGGGATGACGAAAATGATTCCCGAGCTTTTCATGATGATGAAATTGATGAAGGTAGAAATCAAGAAAGAGCATCAAGTGTTGATGATTAACAAGACCATTAGTTTCAAGAAAAGGGCAAAGGGAAAGAAAGGGAACTTCATCTAGAATGGCAAGCAAGTTGTCACTTCCGTGAAGAAGCCCAAAGCTAGACTAAAGCCTGAAACTGAGTGCTTCTACTGCAAAGGAAATGGTCACTGGAAGCGGAAATGCCCTGAATACTTGGTGGATAAGGATGGCAAAGTGAACAAGGGTATATTTGATATACAGGTTATTGATGTGTACCTTACTAGTGTCTATAGTAGCCCCTGGGTATTTGATACTTGTTCGCTTGCTGAAAATTAGTAACTCGAAACAGGAGTTACAGAATAAACAGAGACTAGTTGAGGGTGAAATGACAATGTGTGTTGGAAGTGGTTCCAAGATTGATATGATCATCATCGCACACTCCCTATACTTTTGGGATTAGTGTTAAACCTAAATAAATGTTATTTGGCGTTTGCGTTGAGCATGAATATGATTTGATCATGTTTATTGCAATACGGTTATTCATTTAACGTCAGAGAATAATTGTTGTTCTGTTTACATGAATAAAACCTTCGATGGTCATACACCCAATGAAAATAGTTTGTTGGATCTCGATCGTAGTGATACACATATTCATAATATTGAAGCCAAAAGATGCAAAGTTAATAATGATAGTGCAACTTATTTGTGACACTGCCGTTTATGTCATATTGGTGTAAAGCGCATGAAGAAAATTTATGCTGATGGGCTTTTGGAATCACTTGATTATGAATCAGTTGATGCTTGCGAACCATGCCTCATGGGCAAGATGACTAAGACTCCGTTCTCCGGAACAATGGAGCGAGCAACAGACTTGTTGGAAATAATACATACTGATGTATGTAGTCCGATGAGTGTTGAGGCTCACGGCGGGTATCGTTATTTTCTGACCTTCACAGATGATTTGAGCAGATATGGGTATATCTACTTGATGAAACATAAGTCTGAAACATTTGAAAAGTTCAAAGAATTTCAGAGTGAAGTGTAAAATCATCGTAACAAGAAAATAAAGTTTCTACGATCTGATCGCGGAGATGAATATTGAGTTACGAGTTTGGTCTTCAATTAAAACAATGTGGAATAGTTTCACAAATTCATGCCACCTGGAACACCACAGTAATGGTATGTCCGAACATCGTAACCGTACTTTATTAGATATGGTGCAATCTATGATGTCTCTTACCGATTTACCACTATCATTTTGGGGTTATACATTAGAGACAGATGCATTCACGTTAAATAGGGCACCATCGAAATCCGTTGAGAAGACGCCTTATGAACTATGGTTTGGCAAGAAACCAAAGTTGTTGTTTCTTAAAGTTTGGGGCTGCGATGCTTATGTTAAAAATCTTCAACCTGATAAGCTCGAACCCAAATCGGAGAAATGTGTCTTCATAGGATACCCAAAGGAAACTGTTGGATACACCTTCTATCACAGATCCGAAGGCAAGACATTTGTTCCTAAGAACGAATCCTTTCTAGAGAAGGAGTTTCTCTCGAAAGAAGTGAGTGGGAGGAAAGTAGAACTTGAGGAGGTAACTGTACCTACTCCCTTATTGGAAAGTAGTTCATCACAGAAACAGGTTCCTGTGACACCTACACCAATTAGTGAGGAAGCTAATGATATTGATCATGAAACTTCAGATCAAGTTACTACCGAACCTCGTAGGTCAACCAGAGTAAGAACCGCACTAGAGTGGTATGGTAATCCTATTCTGGAGGTCATGTTACTTGAACAAGGCGAACCTACGAACTATGAAGAAGCGATGGTGAGCCCAGGTTCCGCAAAATGGCTTGAGGCCATGAAATCTGAGATGGGATCCATATATGAGAACAAAGTGTGGACTTTGGTTGACTTGCTCAATGATCGGCAAGCCATAGAGAATAAATGGATCTTCAAGAAGACAGACGCCGGCGGTAATGTTACTGTCTACAAAGCTCGACTTGTTGCGAAAGGTTTTCGACAAGTTCAAGGGGTTGACTATGATGAGACTTTCTCACCCGTAGCGATGCTTAAGTCTGTCCGAATCATGTTAGCAATTGCCGCATTTTATGATTATGAAATTTGGCAAATGGATGTCAAAACTGCATTCGTGAATGGATTTCTGGAAGAAGAGTTGTATATAATGCAACCAGAAGGTTTTGTCGATCCAAACGGAGCTAACAAAGTGTGCAAGCTCTAGCGATCCATTTATGGACTGGTGCAAGCCTCTCGGAGTTGGAATAAACATTTTGATAGTGTGATCAAAGCATATGGTTTTATACAGACTTTTGGAGAATCCTGTATTTACAAGAAATTGAGTGGGAGCTCTGTAGCATTTCTAATATTATATGTGGATGACATATTGTTGATTGGAAATGATATAGAATTTTCTGGAAAGCATAAAAGGAGTGTTTGAAAGGAGTTTTTCAAAGAAAGACCTCGGTGAAGCTGCTTACATATTGTGCATCAAGATCTATAGAGATAGATCAAGACGCTTGATAAGTTTTTTCAATGAGTACATACCTTGACAAATTTTTGAAGTAGTTCAAAATGGAATAGTCAAAGAAGGAGTTCTTGCCTGTATTGCAAGGTGCGAAATTGAGTAAGACTCAAAGCCCGACCACGCCAGAAGATAGAAAGAGAATGAAAGTCATTCCCTATGCCTCAGCCATAGGTTCTATAAAGTATGCCATGCTGTGTACCAGATCTATTGTGTACCCATTAATTATATAAGGAAGAACCCAGGGTTCTAGCCCATTCCCATTCCTAAATCGAAATCTTCAGAGAAATGGAAGACAGGCAGAGTATAGATTAGTTCATCCACTGAGTTTGGCAAGGGAGTACAATAGTGATCTAGGAGTAGATCACTGGACATCGGTCAAAATTATCCTTAGTGGAATAAAGATATGTTTCTTGATTATGGAGGTGACAAAAGGTTCGTCCTAAAGGGTTACGTTGATGCACGTTTTGACACTAATCCAGATAACTCTAAGTCTCAATCTGGATACATATTGAAAGTGGGAGCAATTAGCTAGAGTAGCTCCATGCAGAGCATTGTTGACATAGAAATTTGCAAAATACATACGGATCTGAATATGGCAGACCCATTGACTAAACTTCTCTCACAAGCAAAACATGATCACACCTTAGTACTCTTTGGGTGTTAATCACATGGCGATGTGAACTAGATTACTGACTCTAGTAAACCTTTTGAGTGTTGGCCACATGGCGATGTGAACTATGGATATTAATCACATGGTGATGTGAACTATTGGTGTTAAATCACATGGCGATGTGAACTAGATTATTGACTCTAGTGCAAGTGGGAGACTGAAGGAAATATGCCCTAGAGGCAATAATAAAGTTGTTATTTATATTTCCTTATATCATGATAAATGTTTATTATTCATGCTAGAATTGTATTAACAGGAATGCTTCTACTTGACTAGCTCGTTGATCAAAGATGGTTGAGTTTCCTAGCCATAGACATGAGCTGTCATTTGATTAACGAGATCACATCATTAGGAAAATGATGTGATTGACTTGACCCATTCCGTTAGCTTAGCACTTGATCGTTTAGTTTACTGCTATTGCTTTCTTCATGACTTATACATGTTCCTATGACTATGAGAATATGCAACTCCCGATTACCGGAGGAACACTTTGTGTGCTACCAAACGTCACAACGTAACTGGGTGATTATAACGGTGCTCTACAGGTGTCTCCAATGGTACTTGTTGAGTTGGCATAGATCGAGATTAGGATTTGTCACTCCGATTGTCGGAGAGGTATCTCTGGGCCCTCTCGGTAATGCACATCACAATAAGCCTTGCAAGCAATGTGACTAATGAGTTAGTTGCGGGATGATGCATTACGGAACGAGTAAAGAGACTTGCCGGTAACGAGATTGAGCTAGGTATTGAGATACTGACGATCGAATCTCGGGCAAGTAACATACCGATGACAAAGGGAACAACGTATGTTGTTCTGCGGTTTGACCGATAAAGATCTTTGTAGAATATGTAGGAGCCAATATGAGCATCCAGGTTCCGCTATTGGTTATTGACTGGAGACGTGTCTCGGTCATGTCTACATAGTTCTCGAACCCGTAGGGTCCGCACGCTTAACGTTCAGTGACCATAGGTATTATGAGTTTATGTGTTTTGTTGTACCAAAGTTAGTTCGGAGTGCCGGATGAGATCGGGGACATGACGAGGAGTCTCGAAATGGTCGAGACGTAAAGATCGATATATTGGACGACTATATTCGGACACCGGAAAGGTTCCGAGTGATTCGGGTATTTTTTGGAGTACCGGGGGAGTTACGGGAATACGGGAGTACATATGGCCCTTACTGGGCTTTAGGGGAAAAAGAGGAGAAGCCACGAGGGCTGGCTGCGTGCCCCCATGGGCCTAGTCCGAATTGGACTAGGGGAGGGGCTGCACCCCCTCTTTCCCTCTCCTTCCTTCCCCCTCCTAGTGGGACTAGGAAAGGGGAGCCCTACTCCCACTAGGAGGAGGAGGACTCCTCCTGGCGCGCCCTGCAAGGGCCGGCCGGCCTCCCCCCTTGCTCCTTTATATACGGGGGCAAGGGGCACCCCAAGACACAACAATTGATCATTGATCTTTTAGCCGTGTGCGGTGCCCCCTCCATCATAATCCACCTCGGTCATATCGTAGCGATGCTTAGGCGAAGCCCTGCGTCGGTAGCATCATCATCACCGTCATCACGCCATCGTGCTGAGGAACTCTCCCTCGAAGCTCTGCTGGATCGGAGTTCATGGGACGTCACCGAGCTAAACGTGTGCTTAACTCGGATGTGCCGTACGTTCGGTACTTGGATCGGTCGGATCGTGAAGACGTACGACTACATCAATCGCTTTGTTCTAATGCTTCCGCTTTCAGTCTACGAGGGTACATGGACACACTCTCCCCTCTCCTTGCTATGCATCACCGTGATCTTGCGTGTTCGTAGGAATTTTTTTGAAATTACTACGTTCCCCAACAGTATACTATTCATAGTAAGCACAAAAGCGGGAGAAGTGACGTCAGATGGGGGTTTGGGAGCATGTTGTAAAATGTTAGTGATGTTGGCAGAAATTGGCATGCCCCTAGGAATGAAGCCATGTCATCAATTAGGGGATGAAGTTGCCATGCAGTATGTATTGGAGTTGTCATGGTACTATAGCTAAAGTTGTAATGTATTATGAAGTGAAGTTGCCATGGACTAAAGTTGCCTTGCACTATGTAGTGAAGTTGCCATGTTTATGTAATTAGAGTTGCCATGCAGTAGGAAGTGAAAATTGCCATGTTCCTATAACTAAACCTGACATTAGAAAGTTGGATTGACATGCGTGGAGACAAAGCTGCCGTGATTAACAAAATAAAGGTGCCTCCGACAAGGACAAGAAAATGTAGCAAAATGACATGTAAACCTGTGTGAATTAGCCGTACACATGGAAGAAGGAAAGAAGGGCAGAATCTTACGTGTTTCCCTGCTTTTTGGACTTCACATACTCGATAGGGGAATGTTTGATCTGGACCATGGAGCCACTGTAGTGACGCGCCCAGGTTTCCTTCAAGTTGTTGATGAAAAACTCTGCGTGGGAGCAAAGCGACTCGTCATCTCCCGAATGGATTGAGTCGAGAACATCGAAACGTTGCTTCGCCAAGTTGATGCAAATTGTGTAGTAGTGAACAGCTTTGTCGTGTGGGTCATTGGGAGCAAGCTCTTGAAACATCGCGAACATCACCTGCACATTCCCCGTGAAAAATGTGTCAAAAGTAAAAGAACCATAAGGACTAGTTAACAAAACAGGGAGGTAATACTAAAAAGAACAGCTCTGTGACAATGGGTGAAGGGGGTAATGGGACGCAACATGTTGATCGTATGGTACAAGCAAAAATAAGCAGTAGTGGAAAAAGGTTTCAACAACCGAAAAGGAAAGGGTACATACAAATTTCTTCAATGTGAGCTTGAAATCACCATGCTGGGCGAACACTACGAATTTGTTTGTGAGAGAAGTCGCCATCAAAAATCCTCCTCGTGATGGTTGTGCTCATAATGATCTTATCGGGATGGATGTCGACGTGGCTGTTGATGAAGCCAATACCCGCGGAGATAACATTCTGGGATAGTCTCCCGGTAGGCATCAGGGACTCAGCGAGATCATCCATGTGAATAAATGTCTCATAGCAGTCGATGACCTTAGTTCTGTCCAAACATGAGCTGGAATAAATGAGCAATAAAAAAAGTGGTACACATGAAGAAAGGTCTGAACTAAAGAGGTTGGGGCAAGAAGTGGAGGATGAGAAGCAACTTACTCTCTGATTGCATTCATATGCCTAGTATTGCTTCGCGCATTTCCAAAACGCCTAACGATATCGTAAAGTGTTTGTTGTTGCTTTGTGGCCTTTATTGGAGGTTCAGAGTCCACTTCCGGGGGGGGGGTTGCACAACCCTTGCCAGCCGCACAGAACCTGGGGTGGCACTGCTGTGCACATCAACAGAAGTGGTAGCATGTGCAACAGGTGAGCTAGAAGGGGCTTTTGTCTGCAATTTTTTCCTGAGGACCACATCCTGCTCCATCTTGCATAGCGCTTCATCCATTGATGATGATATCTCCACAGGTGATCCTGGGTGTGGTAAACAAACTTGTCAGGAAGGCAATTTGTAAACAGCCATACAGTTAATAGACAATAGATGACAAAATAGGGCAATGGACACACGGAGTAAAACGTGTTGGAATTGCCAACAAAAGAAAAAAAAAGTGAAGTTGCCAACACAAATAGTGATATGTGGATAATACCTTGAACAATAGGCTCGGCAAATTTGACAGCCTTTCTACCATCAACAATTGGTTGCGCCATCATCTGGTCCGGCTGGGACGGGAATGCATAAGACACTAGGATAGCATCAACTGGCTCGATTGGGTGGCTCAAATCAATTCCGAGGCTGAATGGTGGTGCCGTGAAAGCCATAGGGTGCCTGCCCTCGCGCTCATTCTGCTTTTCGATCACACCAACAGACGCTGCCAACGGAGACAGGTCAACAAAGACGTCCTTGTCGACTGATCCGGCATCCATAGGATTGGAAGTGGGGCGCGGAGTCGTGTCCGGAATATCAATAAGCACCTTCTTGGCTGTCCCTTTTTTTGGATGGTCAGCTCTTGGAGTGTAAGGGACACCCATATCCAGTGGGACACGTGTGTGCTTGAGCGTTGGATCTGGATGAATCTTTTCTTTCTATGAGACTATCGGTTCCTGGACCGTTCCACCTCCAAGTACATTTGTCTGAACTGGATCGCCAGTCTTGCCCTGGGGGGCAGGCGGGAACAAGGTTGAAGCATGCACATACCTTGTGTCCTGACCATGCACATTGCCTGACTGATCAGCTTTGTTCCGAGGGCTCTTCCTGGTAGCGACTGCCCGTTTTGCTGATTTCTTGTCAACTACGTGTGGACAGGTTTGGAAACAGTGTGCGAATGAGCGGTGCGATCATGTGGTCCAGCCTGATGTGCTTGTTGCGTGACTACCGGACCCTTGTTTTCCACAGCAGTTGCGGCGGGCGTACTTGTGCAATCTTTATCTACTGACCGAGGTTTCTCAGACGTATCAACAGTAGTGTTTTGCACATGCACCTTAGGCTAGTGTGTTTGGTGCGCAGGATCAGACACTGCTGGGCTACCTTCGAGCTCCTGCCTCATGGATACCAATGCCGGCGCAACCTCCACTGATCTTGGGGAGATCAATTCATCAGAGCCCCCCTGATCCTGCACCTTCATTGCCGTTCAACACGGCAGCAACGGATGACAACAACTTAGCTGGTGCATCAGAACTAGTGGCAGCAGGTGCTTTGACAAAGTCCACATTGTCAGATGAAGCAAGCTTAGCGTGCATGCGCTCCAACAGTTCTTTTTTGTTAGATTTAGCCATATGACCAGACTGATTGCTTCTCTTTTTTATCCTGCATGTAAGTAAAGTAGTAAAGATAGAAAGGCTATAAGTTGTCGTGCATGAAAGTCGTAAATAAAATTTGACGTGGAGTAAAATGAAGGTTAAAGGGCTGGAAACAGAGAAAAAAATGTTGGTAGTATCAAAGAAGTTGAAAAGTTGCCATGTGGTTAATGATTTGTAAGTATGAATGAAAATAAGGTGAAGCAGTAATAAATAGTGGACATGTTGTGGATCAGAAGGTAGTAATAAAAAGCCATTTCTGTAGGGGTTGAAGTTACCACATGGCGGCTACCCAAAAGTTGGCACATATGGTAGAAGAAAATGTAGGGAAGTAAAGTTGCCATCTTAGCGGGTATGAGAGCAAAAAGTGGGAGGTGATATAAGTGTGTAAGGTAGAAGGTTGCCATGTATGGACAACTAGAAGTTGCCATGTAATGTCTGTAAAACTAGACAAACAAAAACATAACACTTAAATGTACGTATGTCGTAGTGTTAACCTTTTCCCTGCATCCCTCATGTCCTCAAGAACAACCGGATCTCCCGTGTTGGAGGATGCAAAGCGAGGAGATGAACGTGTAGCCGTATGAGCCTTGCATGCACGAGCAGAAGATCTGGAAGGCTGTTGGGCAATTTTCTCTGTGGTCACTCTTCCACCAGCGGTTGCCTCCCTACAAGAAAAACAAAAAGCATTAGTCGCTGAGGGAGAATGATGAAGCAGAATTAGGTAGATTAAATAATAAATGATTTAAAATTGCAAGAAACAATACTGAACCCAAATTATACCTCTTTGTAGAAGCAACGGGGTCCAACTTTGTCCTTTTGGAAGCAGCTTGAAGGTCCGCATCTTGTGCATCCCTATCCCTTTTCGAGGCTTCAGTACCAGAATGACCGCCCAAACCTTGCCCAGTGGATGTCTCAGCACCAACGCAATTGTGCTCAGACGACGTCTCATGCTCATTGTCGTCCATTCTGTTATCGCCATCTCATTACGGGTGTCGTCTTGCTGGTCATCATCGTCGTAGTAACTGTCGTCAACTGATAAATCATCATCGCTGGGGGGTATCTCTTGCGAGTCATTGTGGTCATATCTACCCCTAGATCCAGTTGGACGAGAAGTGCCACCACGAACAAAAGAACGAAACTGGTTGGCAACTTCTTCTCTGTCACCAGCCGACATTGCAGTCCAACCCCGTACAAGGTTGCCAAAGAGGTTGGTCATACCGGGCGCAAACTGTCCAACAAGATTCTCGACATTACTTCGCGCCTGCATTTGGAAAACACAAAGAAAATGGGAGAGACAAAACTGCTCAGCCAGGAGTATGGGCTATCTTGGAAAAATGATGCATCAGAAAAGTTGTGTGGTACTAACAGTTAAAGGGCATGAAGCGTTTGTGTGACCATCCATCCATTTGCTGAAGTTGTCAGGGCCCCCAAAGAAGCTGTAATCAACGTCGTGTTCTCCCATAAGCTGAAAAGAAGAAGAAAAGGTAGCAGGTTTGAAAAGTCAGTAAAAAGATATCATTGAGACATGAAAAACTTAGGTTGGTAACTTCAATTTGAACTTGTGAAACACCATGAGTATGAGCAACGAAAGTAAGAGCCAATGACCCGGAACATCGGGAAAAATGACATTATTTAATGTAGAAATGTAACCAGCCATGCGTGTCGCAGTGTAGAAGTGTGCATGATTGGAGCAATAAAGTTGGCATTGCTAGATACAAATATGTGTTGCTAGTCATGATTAGGTGATGTATAAGTAAAAAAGGATGCAAAGTAAAAAAGTGGCCAAGTTGGCGTGTACCATAAGTGAAAATAAGGAAAATAACAGTTGGAAAAGCAGATGGTTAGTATGAAGTTGGCACGTAGTTAGAATGTGAAACTGGGGATGGAGAAGTGCGGGTAAAAGGACTAGCCTGTAGCTTGCCAAACGTCCCATCGGGCTTCCTGTCCGCAGCGAGAACAACCTTGATTGCGGCATCAGTCCAAGCACACGCAACAAATTTGTGTGGTGGAGGCAGTCCACCAACCAGGTTAAGATTGACAGTGCTGATGTCAAGTTTATCGACATACATGAGCTGAAAACAAAATGTGAGACATGCAAGTCAAGGCACTGGCATAGAAAAATATCTTGTAATGCGAAAAAGGAGTAAAAAGCACTATTGAGTAGGCGGAGGGGTGTGACTCAGAGTGTAAAAGTCAAAGGGTTTGGCATGAAGTAAACTTGCCATTAGATGCAGCCAGCAGCCTTTGTTGTACATTTTATTTGATAGTGAAGTGTGAAGGAAACCAACTATGAACTTGCACCAGTTCATGTTGGCAACATTCCCTATCTGGTCCTGCGAGATAGAGGAAATGACAAAAAGAACAAGGAAAAAAGCATAAGCTGCAGCATTATGTTGGTGAAAAGAAGGAGAAAATGAACTTGAAAGCTAAGAAATAAATGTATGATTAAGCAGGTAAGGTTCAATCGGGGTACAGAACAAAAATTTCATACCAAAACAGGGAAGCATCTGCTGCTGGGGCGTAACGATGTCGTGGGAGCAAACACATTTGAGATCAAGTACATGAGCAGCTTCCTCTTGAAATCATTGTCGCTTGTTTCCATCGCACCAAGCATATTCGCAAAAGCAGAGTTCGCCGGGAGGGTCGTAAGCCCAGGGAACATTTCAGGAAAAGATGTGCTTGCACTTTCGTATCAACCTTGTATGGGACATCCATGCCGCCATTGGGGACACCAAGTGTATTGAAAACATATTCCTCATCTAATGGAATCCTACCACGTCCTGGTATGACAAATTCCCTCTTGTCCGAATGTATAACATCGCAAACCAGTCGCACATGGGGTTATTCAAGTTGGTGCACTGAATGTTCATCAATGCCTGAATCCCCATTTCCTTTGCAGCTTCTTTCTGGGCGTCATCGAAATTTTCATACAGTCCCGTTAGACGTTCATGTGATCCCCTATTGCGCGCGGCTTTCTGCTGTTTGTGCGAAAATTAAGTTAAAAAGGAGATAATAGGGGCTCAGGGATTGGCACCATCACAGACAAAACATGTTTAAAATGAAGAGAGATAGAGTCATGTGGACTGTACATACCTTCTTTGCATTACGATTAGCACCACCCACAACTTCAGCTCTGGGTGGCATGAAGTCATCATTGTCGAGGTCAGGGACATTCTGAACCATGGTGCTGCAAAATGGCAAAAGAAAACGTGAGTGCAACCTGAGTGGTAATGAAGTTGCCATCCTAAAATGTGAACTAAGTAAGTGCACTAGAAGCTGACAGCTGGGAAAATTAAAGCACAAAAAGAAAGAATGTTGCCATGTGGCTGACGGTCAAGTCACGCTGACAGTGCGCCAGGTGGTCATAAATGCCATCCAAACCAACTAGGAGATGTATATATGTTGAGTAGGCAAAGTTGCCATCACTAGCATATATCTGTGAAAAATCAACATAATGGGTATGAGAGCACTGTAGTTGCCATCCACACTATACAGGGAACAGGTGGTAAGTTGCCATCCACTGATCTACAGTCAGCACACGTAAAAATGTCATCAGAAAACATAGTTTACACGATTCGCTCTCTCTGAAAGTCAGACATATCTAAGTAAGACAGTGCAATTGCCAGCAGTGTGCACAAAAGAATGTCAGAACTTGCCATCGGCATGAACGGGATCAACGCTAGCAATGAAGAAATCTCACATCGCAAAGAGACATGATAAAATGTACTATGTATCTGTTGCAAAGCAACATCATCTGTCTGTAATAGTGAAAAAAGGTACCTCTGTAGCAAGAAAACAGAGTGTACTCTGTTCTAAGCAGATGGAGTTGCAGATTATAGCATACAAAACATGCTGATGAACAAGTTTGGGCAGAAGTTGCCATCCTCTGTCTAGTAGACAAGATAACAAGTTGTCGTCCGCGGTCTACTAGTGAAGCTAATAAGTTGCCATCCGCTAAAATATTGCATCCTTAATTTGCTCTAATCGTAGATGGCAACAAACCGCATGCGAGGTTCAATAGGCACTGCACTAACATCAGGTTTGTAGATCTAGCTTAATAACTCCATAATTCACTCTGCTCTAGCATCAGATTCGTGGATCTAGCTTAAGAACAAAAATCCGTAGGTCACTCTGCTCTAACGTCATATTTGGGGATCTAGCTTAAGAACACACCCAGAGAACATGAGGGAACATTCACGGACCACACGAAAAAGTGATGTGCGCTACGAACTGACCTCACCGAGGAGATGAAAAGCTTCGGCGGTCGCCGGAGAGGAAATCCGCCGAGGAGGAGCTCCGGCGAGTAAGCGCTTCTACACCCATTCTCTGACGGAAATTCGTTGCCACCTCGCACGCAAGCCCCACTGGTCGACTGGAGAACATTCTCCGGACGAAGCAGTCGACTCGCCGGCACAGTTCGCGGGCGCCCCCGACAACAACAGCGGCCGGCTGAGATCCGTCGGCTTCAAATCCCTCACCGCCGACTCGCCGGAGAGAACAAAGTATGCGGGTGGTATGGAAACCACCCAGCGAATGGGCGGGGGAGAGGGGTGCAATGCGGATGGGAATGGGAGCAACTGGAGAGGGTGAAGGGGAAAAGGGGGCGCGCGGCGGTGGTTTTGCCGTGGTGTACGGCAACTGCTCGGCGGAGTGGTGGGGGAGGAGAAGTGGGGGGAGTTCGGACCAAGATGTCATTACCCCGAACGGTGGTGGCTGTCCTACGTGGCAGCAGCCCGAGTCAAGATTCGTGCAAAATAATCGTGCGTCGATCAACGCGTTCGGACCGAGGGGGTGGGAACATGGATGTTCGGGAGTTATCGATACCGAAAGAAAAAGGAGGAAGATCCATCAGAAATTCGTTTTAGAGCTCGAGCTACATGGAGCTCGTTGTCTTTTGGTGATGGGGTGGGGGTGGGAATCAAATTAATGATTCAAAAATTTGAAAAAAATTCACAATATCATACGGATGTATACTACATGCTTGAGTACGGGGCGTCGACCCGTTGGCCGGGCAGCTGGGGTAGATGCCAGCCCACCCAAGTTCAAGCCTTGGCTTCGACGCGGGTGCTCGCGGAGTTTCTCCTATAGAAAAATGCCAACGAGGGTTAGCCCTTGGATTGGTCTTTTTTTTATACTACATGCTTACATAATTCATAACAAATGGGCTACATAAAAAGACAAATCGCTGACGTTGAAAACTGTGCGCTGTTCTTTTTTTGTAAAAACTGTGCATTGTTCATTATACAAAACCAACGATTTTTCTCTTCTTTGTGTAGCTCACGAATCAATGTATTTCTCTTGGAATTTTACACAGGTGTAGTACACATCCATATGTCAATTTGGATTTTTTCCAGAATATTTTGAAACTTCAAAACATGATTTTTGAATGTTTCAAAAAAAGGCACCATGTAGCCTGAGCACCAAAACGCTGCAGCCGAAGATTGATCGAGTGGTTTCTTTTTTTTAGTTAAGAGATCTCCACCAATTTCCTTAAGAATGATAATACAAAATAGTTATGGACAATGTATAGTTTCAGGATGGACTTATTACAGCAAATGAACAGTCCAGGCATGCAAGACATAGAAAGAACTTCCTACGCAAATCCCCCGCCCGCCGCCTCACTCAGGCGACCCTATATAAAAAGATGTTTTAGAAGCATACACAAAATGTACAATGTGTATGAGAACAATAGACATCAGGACATTTATTTGAAAAATGTTAATCAAGTATTTAAAAATATTTATTCCGAAATATTTTTACATATACAAAATAAAATATGTACAATGTGTAAACAAAATGTAGACATGTGCTGAGAAACATAAAAGAAAACCAAAGTAATCCAAAGAAAAAATGAAACACGAAACTGGAGAACACAATGCAAAAGAGAAAAGCTGAGTTAAAAACAAAAACAGAAAATAAAAAAAGGAGAAAAACCAGTGCAAAAAGAGAAAAATAAACAAAGAAAACAAGAAAAATGGAGAAAGCTAGGAAAGAAAAGGAAGAAAAAAACATTGGAACCTGAGCAGGTAACGAACGTAACCGATGAAAAACAAAGGAAAGCAAAAACCGATGAAAAACGGTTGAAGAAACAAAAAAACTAAAAAAGAAAACAAAGAAAACCAGGCCGAACATAATCACCATCGAGTGTTTCGATTGGAAAAAAAGAAGAATAAAATGGGCCTGGCCCAGTAGCTACTAGTGGGGCGAGACGTATGGTGCACTCAAGGGCGATATATTGTCTCAAAAAAACTCATGGGAGATATAGGTTTTCGAAAACGTTACTTTTCAACCGGTGGCTCCTATTTGGCGAAATCACTAGTTAAGGAGTACTCGTTGCAAAGATCACTTCCACCCCTCCAGGTTGCGACAAGCGGCGCGCTGCATGTGCGCCACTTGTCGCAACCTGGGAGTTTTCCCTTTTTTCATAGATTCATTTATTCAAAACGTTTTATCTCTTTAACCGTATGTCCAAATCTCGAACCGTTTTTACCGTTGGATTGCTCGCGTCAAGACCTTCAAAACTCGATCCCATGTTGATAGGTTTTGACAAACTTTTTCTTCACGAAAAAAACTGGACGAAAAAACCGAACCAGGAGCACGGGTTTTTCCCTTTCCGAAAGAGGCACGCCCGAGCCTCTCGCGAAACCACAACCGTGCCTCTCGTGGAAGCAAAACCGTGCCTCTCGCGGAAGGAAAAAATAGAAAACACATTTTTTTCTGTTTCTGAGGAGGCACGGCCGTGCCTCTCGCGAAAGCACAACCATGCCTCTTGCGGAAGCAAAACCATGCCTCTCGTGAAGAAAAAAAACAGAACACACGTTTTTTTTCATTTCCGAGAGGCACGGCCGTGCCTCTCACGGAAGCAAAACCGTGCCTCTCGCAAAAGGAAAAAAAACAGAAAACACGTTTTTTTGTTTTCGAGACGCACTGCCGTGACTCTCGCGAAAGCACAACCGTGCCTCTCAAGGACGGAAAAAGATAGAAAACGTGTTTTTTTCCGTTTTCGAGAGGCGCGGCCGTGACTCTCGCGAAGCAAAACCGTGCCTCTCGCAGAAGCAAAACCGTGACTCTCGCGAAAGAAAAAAAAAAGAAACGCATTTTTTCACTAAAAAAAATTTTCAAAAAAAAATTTGGTCCAAAAGTTCAGGAAGACCGGTGGAAAACCGAAACATCGAAAAAACCCGGAAAAAACCGTTTGAAAAACCGAAAACGCGTGCGGAAAAATAAAAAAATAAATCCGAAGGGAGCGTCCAAAGCACGACATGTGGCGGGCGGCTGGGAGCGCGCCAAGTGGCGCTGATCGTTGCGAGGCTTCCGAAGGAGCACTCGTTAATTAGTTGCTCTCCCTATTTGGCGCGTAGGCCCTAGCTCCCTGGGCGCCTACTGGGCATGCCCACGCAGGGCGCGAGATCCCCCAGTTTTTTCTTCTTTTATGTTTCTTTTTTATTTTTGTTTTATTTTTTATTTTTCCTTTTTCATTCTTATTCTTTGTTTTTTTAATTCATGAAAATATTTTTCATTTTATATTCTTTCTTTTCCGTTTAGGTTTTTATTCTTTGTTCTTTTTCATCATGCTTTAATGTTCTGTTTTTCTTTTCTTTCTCCTTTTCTATTTTTTTCGGTCATGTTTCAAATTTGGGAACATTGTAACTCAAATTGTGAACATTTTTCGAAAGTGTGAAGATATTTCAAATGGAGGAACATTTTCGCTATCATAAACTAATTAAGGAGCTCCAGTCCCAAAAAATCATCAGGAATTATAACCTTTTAACTTTTTAAAAAAAATGCATATGATGCATTAGTCTGATAAGATAGAGTTCAACAAGTTGTTCCAAACATAAACAAGACGACAAAAAGGAACAAACCTCCCTTATTGATAACAATAGAAAATGAGACCAAAGTTATAGGCAAAGCTCATACAAAAGTACTAGGATAGAACTTCCACCAGAGAAGAAGAAAAGCACTTCTTTCGCAGCAGAAATAGAAGCACCACGCCGCCCACTCTTCAGGATGCAACTACCAGGACACCTTCTGAAGCTTTTCATCACGGACATAGATACTGTCTAAGAATGTACTGATGTCCTTTTCTTCACAGGCCAGGCAATTCTGTTTCTTCAAATATGGAAGGCAAACATCAAAACAATGATCAGCACTTTAGCATGGCATAACTAAAAGTAAAAGGGTTTACAGTGCTGAAACCTGAAAGAGGACAAGTAGTTATAATAACAACGGATAACTATTACCATGTAACATTCTAATTGAAAACAAAATCATTGTTTAAAAATAAAATAAAATGCCTACATACAATGTGTATTCCATCAGAAATAAACAGCTAGTCACAGTACAACAGGTTGATAAGGCAAGAATAGCAAAACCATCTTAACAAGGATAGGAAAACATGCATAAACTCAAGCTTGCTTCAGGGTACAGACAAAATATTCATTTAAGGATGCAGCAACATTTCAGTAACACTAGACGCTCTCTTTAAGGACATATATATAGCTTGATGTTCATAGCCAAAAGGGAGGTAATTCATGATTTATGATAACATGATGCAACTAAGCAGAAAAGAAATGACTCTAAGCCTGCTAATCAGAGCAGTGTAGCAAGAAGCAAACAAAGAAAAAAGGGGCACTACTAAATTACGTAAATCAAACTATGAAGCATCAGACAAGTTATGTGATAAATATGAAGGACATGCATATAGCTAGCAGGTAGGGTGCAAGAGAACTGAGTATACCATTTCATACTGTCCTTGACGACAATGATGGTGGGAAGTTGGTGTATATGGGCCCACATGAGACATTCTTTTTTCTCACACACCCTCTCAAGCTTAAATGTCTTGACGTCTAGTGAGAAACATTCAGATTTCTCATAAAGCCTCTCAACCTGAAATGTCATGCAGTCGATCCTCACATCTGACCTTAGTACGAGCAAGTACCTCTCAGTTACACGTATGATTGTATGGTCACCCTCAGCCAATGGGATTATCTTCTCTATCTGCCACTCATTCATATCGGTGTTCTGCCTAACAATATACTGTAGTGTGCCATCATTCGAATGAGTAATCAGTCCAAGCCTGCCTTCCCCTGCCTCCACAATACCAAAGCCTCCGCCCCTCCATCTTCTTCCGGCTGGCAAATCAGCAACAGAAAACTCCATCCTCATGGTGTCAAGAACGAGCATAACTTCCCTCGGATAATTCTCCAGGCCACTCTCCGGCCCAAACATCGGCCAGTACAAACATCCATAGGCGTTAGCACACCTTTGGAACAAACGGGATTCCAAAGATACGGGTGTCGCACAACCTAACAAATTGCTCCAACCCTCTGATGCAATGCCTTGCCACTGTCCACTGGTTGAAGAATAAACGAATGCCATCGGCTTGGTCCTGCACTGCGCCATCCAGACCACACGGAATGACGTCTCATCATCTTCCGGTTCCACTTCCCCTTCCCCTTCCTGGATGGCGGGGACGAGGACGACCCCGCAGCGGCGCTTTGGTGAGTAAAACAGATCAAGTGAGTCCCTCACCAACACGGCTAGGTCGTTAGGAATCGGGGGTAGCAGGCGGTATCGCCGGTGCAACGGGTCGCACACCGCGAGCTCCGGGAAGACGACTGAGCCCTTCTCGCGTTTGGGGCCACGGTCGAGGAGGACCCGGCCGTCACGGATGTCCCGGACGTTCCAGCAGCCAGGGTCTCCCGTGAAGCTGCAACGATTGGGGCGAGGAAGAAAGGAGAAGGAGAAGTCGGCGGCGTGACCGACGGCATCGGCGATGGGCGCGGAAGTGTGAGGCGGGAGCGCGGGGCGAAAGCCATGATAGTCGACGAAGCCGATGAAGGACGGGGAGTGTGTTTTGCGGAAGCGACGGAGGAAGGAGCGGTCGGCGAGGAGCTGGCGGACAGAGTCGACTTGGTGCAAGGCAACGGAGGCGCGGACGTGGTCAGCTGGGGTAGGCAGCCGGAGGAAGATCTCCTCGAGGAGAACGGCCAGACGCTCGTCCGTGATTGAAGTGCACGGCGCGGCCATCTCCCGAGTCCCGACGGTGGTCTGGAGGAAGAAGAGGGTGTTGGGGCTGAAGCGATCAAATCTGCCTCTGGTATTCCACTGAACTCCTGGTATGCCAAAGGTCACTTGGTGTAAACGCGACTCAGAAAATCAACACAGCGCACTAGGCTATTAGTTGGAACTCGCGGCTCAATAAAACACAAACGCATAGTACCTCAACCAAACTTCTCGCCTTCCTTTAATAAATGCTCTAGCATGCAGCTAAACTTAAGCGATTCGACTAATGTGCAACCCATGCAGCCGTCCGGTACACTTGCTAGCCCTCTCTCTTCATGCACTAGCACACCCGTAAGCAAAACAAATATTGGTGGAGGCAATGCAACCATACAAACAGGAAAATAATACTCCCTACGTTTCATAATAAAAAAATCTTATTACATCAAATACTCCCTCTGTCCCGTACTTATTATGGCACGGAGGGAGTAGTTTTGATAAAACTAATCATCTCATGAGAAAAGAAATCACAACATTGGAATCCAATCCGATGCTTTCTATTTCTTTTTTTACCTTTTGATACAACACCGCGTCATGGCCGCCTCTTTAATTGGGCGGGTCCAACAAATGATACCTTAGCTGTAGGGGCTACGTCACCTACCTTTTTTAACACTGTACAGACGCAATCGCTCATACATACACGCATACACTCACCCCTATGAACGCACACATGCACACCCTACCCCTATGAGCACCTCCGAGAGATTAAGCCGGCATATCATCTTGAGATTTACGAAGTCACCATAGGCGCCTCGTCGTCGACGGGAACGTCTCCAACCACTGAAAGCGCATCGCCGGAAATCCTGAAATAAATTTAGGAATAATGCGAGCACCAGGACTTGAACCCTGGTGGGCTGGGGATACCACTGTCCCTCTATGCTGCACTTTGCTCTCCTACCAAGCCCCGGTTCGGCCGAAAAAGCCCACATTTCTATAAACCGCTAAAAATACCTAAAAACAAGGATTTGGAGTTGGCTTTGAATGACTGAACAGAAACAAAACAAACTGCCATGACACATACAGTAAAAATACCATCATGTTCAAAATGATCAGATAAGAAATTACTTCAAAGTTGTGAAAATAGTCAAGGGAAATCCATCTATGTACGGCTACATCACAGACAAATTTTTGCCATGCCCTACAAATTCCTAAAAGTTGCCATGGTGTGTATATGTCTAATGTTATGAAAATTGACGGGGTCATGTACCCGGGGTACCTGACATGAGGGAGCCCGGCCTCGTCAGGCGGACGGGGCCCTCTAGGCCCAACACCAGGAAACCCTATAGAGGCGGCCGCGATCTTCATGTTCTCCAAGTCTGAAGGTCGGCAGCGCAACAGATCTTACCTACTCCTATGTAAAGCCTAAACCTCTCTTGTCTATATAAAGGGAAGTCTAGGTCATCGTTCACCCATCAAATCTTAGGTCCAAACTCTCGGTAGCAATCTCGTACACCATTGTAATCCTCTGCACGAGGTATCTCCCTCACCATCAATAACAAGAAAAAGCGGGACGTAGGGTATTACTTTTAGGAGGCCAGAACCTGCGTAAATTGTGTGTGCAGACTCCGTCCCTGTACTTACGACCTCATCATTGACACTACCGAGGGATCTGACCGTATTTCGCTCTATCAGTTGGCACGCCAGGCACGGGCAACATTGATCGGAGACCTAACCCGGAGCGAAGAATCAGAAGAGGTCGGCGAGTTCCTGCCAGGCCATTGCCTCATGTTCAGCTCTTTTGAGTTGGTCGCTAATGGATCAGGGTGATTTCTTGACATCTCGCCCTCGTACCTCATCAACCGTGTGTACGATGAGTAGGGGAAAGCCCTGGAGGTCTACGATCGCCCCGATCACCCCGCATGGAGACGCATCGTATGGCCTCCGTGGAGCCGCAAGCCCGCTCGCGGGGCCTCCGCCAAAACCAGAAACTCGCGTGACGTGCGATCTACACGACGAAAGACACAACCAATGAATGGCTTGCATGGTCCCAGGAAATGGTGACCTTTGGCGCGGGGATCACTACTACTTATGGAATGCATTGGAATTTCCTTGAAGAGGAAGGGTAAACTAGTACAGTAGTGAAAAGTATTTCCCTTTGTAAATAATCTAGGTTTATCGAACCAGTAGGAGATGCACGCAAACGACCTTTAGCAGTTTCTACACACAAGAGCAAATACTTGCACCCAACACGGGCAAGAGGGTTGTCAATCTCCTTGTACTCGTTAATTGCAAGGATCAAATCTGATAGTAGGAGATATATAAGTTGCAAAGTAAAATAAAAGTAAATAAATTGCAGCAAGGCTTTTAGGGTTTTAGTAGTAATATGATTTAAATAAACTCGGGGGCCATAGCTTTCGCTAGAGGCATCTCTCACATAAGCATAACGGTACGGTGGGTGAACAAATAACTGATGGGAAATTAATAGAAAAGCACATAGTTATGCATGATGTTATTCATGGCATGATCAGTACATAGGCATTACGTCTGTGACAACTAGACCGGAATGATTTTGCATCTACTACTATTACTCCACTCCGAGAGCGCTTATATGCTTGCCTCTATAGCTATTAAGTTAATAACAAACAGAGTAATGCATGAAGTATGATGCTATAACATGGACAAAGTAAGACCAATCAATATGTTCGAACCCCGTCATTTTACCCTTAGTAGCAACAATACAAATAGGTGTCTCGATATCTCTTCTGTCACGAGGTGAGGACACGGCAAGATTGAACCTACTATTATGCACCACTTCCACTAAAGATCTATCATCAACTTGGCTAAAGAAAACTCATAGATCGAAAAAGCATTACATAGCTATAGCAATCACACATAATAAAGTTCATAAATAACTCAATTACTTCAATGAATAATTTGATCATAAACCCACAATTCATCGGATCCCAACAAACACACTGCGAAAAGGGATTACATCGAGAACTCCGAGGAGAACATTGTATTGGAGATCAGAGAGAGAGAGAGAGAGAGAGAGAGAGAGAGAGAGAGAGAGAGAGAGAGAGAAGGGTAATCACTATGGACCCATAGGTCCTGTGGGGAACTACTCAAACATCATCGGAGGTGCAGCAAGGTTGGTGAAGAAGCCCTCCATGATCAATTCTCCCTCCAGTAGAGTACCGACGGAGGTCTCCAGATGGGATCGCGGAAGCACAGAGGCTTGCGGTGGTGGAATAATTGTTTCGGGTCTCGCTTTGGTGGTTTTGGAATTTTAGGGAATTTATAAGCTTGAAATTAGGTCAAAGGGAGCTACGAGGGGCTCACAAGCTCAAGTGTTGCCCCCCCTAGGGGCATGCCGTGTGAGCATGTGACCCCTTCATATATCTTCTGGCCTCCTCCCAAAGCTTCCAGGGTCCCTTCTTGGTCCAGAAGAAAATCATCGTAAAGTTTCATCGTGTTTGGACTTCGTTTGGTATTGTTTTTCTGTGAAACAATAAAATATGCAAAAATAGAAACTTGCACTAGGTTAATAGGGTAGTTCCCAAAAATGATATAAAATTGCATATAAAGCATACAAGATTGATAATATAATAGCATGAAACAATCATAATTATAGATAAGTTGGAGACGTATCAGCACCCCCAAGCTTAATTTCCTCTTGTCCTCGAGTAGTTAAATGATAAAAACAGAATTTTGTATGTTGAATGCTACCTAAACATGTTTATCATGTAATCCTTTAGGGTATCAATATTTGGAAACGATGACGTAATTGACATCAACATAATAATATCCATGAATACTAGAACATAATCACAACTCTTCAAAATATATGAGGCTTAACGAATGTTATCCCTACTCAATGAATTATATAAGCATGGCATGACTCGGTCTTCCTAACATAAGTATGAATCATGAGCACCCTGGTGTCAAACCAAGCAATTGTTTCATACATTTTCTCACTTCAGCATTTTCAGCTCACTCAATATATGAGCGTGAGTCATGGACTTTGCATTACATGTGCAATAGAATATGTTGGTAGATGTGTATAAGGGAAGACAGAAAGTGAAGAAAGTCTCGCATCAACTTGGCGGATCATTAGGCAATGGCAAGGCCTTTCAATCGATATCGATGCGAGGAGTAGGGATTTCCATGCAATGGATGCACTAGAGCTATAAGTGTATGAAAGCTCGCTACTGTAACTAAGTGGGTGTGCATCCAACTTGCTTGCTCATGAAGACCTCGAGCATTTGAGGAAGACCGTCATTGGAATATACAGCCAAATTCTATAATGTAAAAATTACCACTATATATGAAAGTGACAAATCAGGAGATTCTCTATTTGAAGAACATGGTGCTACTTTCAAGCACAAGTGTGGTAAAAGGATAGTAGCATTGTCCCTTCTCTTTTTTTGGGTAAAATATCATGAACCTCGTCCCCACTTGTTGGAGGACTCATTAGTCTCCATCATTCTTTACCCCACTGTGATAATGCTCTAATAATGATCATCATCACACTTCCTTTTAGTTACAACCGGATAGACTGAAACATTATGACTCTATATGAATGTCTCTGATAGTGTATCAGGATGTGCAATGATCTAGTGACGGAGCAAAATCCCGTCAGATCCCTACATAGGGTACCTCATGGGGTGGAGCGCATAGAGGATCGGATTGGGGGTACATACAGGACATGAATTTACCTAGGTTCAAGCCTCCATGGTGCAGTAATACCCTACATCCTGCATGTATGATTGTATTGATAGTGTTCCTTTCGTGGAGAGATTGCATTTGTTGTAGGTCTAATGGAGAGGTGGGAGAAATGTTAGCCGCTGACTTGGGAGGCCCCTACCTCCCCTTATATAGATGGGTGAGGGCTAGGGTTACATGGCCCAATTCGGTTTACATGGCTTCATGCCCAAGTTGTCTACTAGAGTACATGTCTTGCGGTACAAGTAGTATAGGTATCCTTCAGGAGGAGGCCCACCGTTGGTGGTGAGGGTCCTAGGCCTGTCAACCTTGTTCCCAGAGGTCGGGTACCCCTATTATATGGCACCATCAATAACCCTAAGCGCGTCTGGAGTTGGAGTCATTTGTCTTCGGGAATGAGAACCCAGGCAGGCTCCATCTGTTTCAGCGACAGTTGTGGCCTATCTTCATGAGTTCGACCTCAAAAATACTCGGGTCGCCAGGCGTGTGGCCTCTTGGGCACCCTCAATGTATTGTTCAGTCGGTATCTTGTCCGCATCAGTGTTGATGTTGATCTGAATGTGTCGTCTTGGACAGTTTGGTGAGGTCTTGAGGAAGAAGCCGACCTTGTGTTGGCTTGCCTTGAAGTTGTTGAAGATGATCCATTGAGGGACGAGGTCGGTGAGAGTAGGCCGACAGCGAGGCCTACGGTGGAGAAAGTCTGTCGAGCAATGAGGCCGGCGCAAGGAGGCCGATGATGAGGTCCACAACGGAGGAGGTCTACGCAGTGGAGGTCCACGCGGCGAGGCCTCACGTCTTTTTTGTCATTGGAAATATCTGGAAGCTCAACTGCGAGGATGGAGCTGGTGTACTCTATTGGGCTTGGAGCCCTGAAGGAGAGACCGGAGCCCGCCACGCAGGGTGCGCGGGGCGTACGAACTCCTGGTATTTGCCCGCCCACCCGACGCTCACGAGGGATGCGGCCGCCCCCTCCTTAACGGGTCGGGCTCTCCTGCTGGGTTCCTAGCACGCACTATCGTGCAGGGCGAACGAGCGATCACCACGTGTCCCGGTGGACCCCCATCGGTCAAACAACACAGCGTATCTCCGTAATAGAAGTTACGTTCCAGAAAATCAGCAAAATGACATTTTTTTCTCCCGGGTAACAACAGATTGCCGCCAAAATCTCTTCGTCGCATACATATGTGGCTTACATCTTTCTCCTACGAATCTACTCCATTGTCGTTGGATCACAGGAGACTAGATCAGGATTGATAGAGAAAAATTGCCTTCTCCATGGATCAGCATCTACTGTGTTCTTCAGCATGGAAGCTGCTGGCACTTCATTGTCCATAGGTACGTTGCTGCGCATGGAACCTACAGATTATCAATACTCTTTTATCATATGAAGGTGATAAGATTAAAACAAGCAAACAACCAAAAAATAAGTTTAATCTATGGCATGCAAATTAATCCTTCAGAAATAACTACCTGTGCTTTATCTTCAATAGCCCCGTTTCTTTTGTTCCAACACGTGCAAATTAATCCTTTGGAATTGCATTATAATTCTGTGAAGGATGATCACTCCTACGTTGCTGCACACACTATGCATCAGAGGGCAAATCCTGACACTGAAAAATGAAACTAGGACGAACTGTTAGGTTCAGTGCAAGTTATATCATTACCCTTCGTCTATGTAGATAAACAAACATGCTTAAGGTTTGAAACTCTGGATCATGTGAATTTATTTGCTTCTTATCCATCAGTATATGGAATCATCATGAGTTGGTTTAGTAACGAGACATCAGCTCGATCTTACTTAGAATCAAATTTCACTACTAACAGAGTAGCACCTAAGTTTATTTTTTTATCAAAGAAAAAAAATCAATATTTTGCTAATGCTCTTGTCAATAACGTGTGTTATTTTGCTAATGCCTACTAAAGAAGAATGGCAGCTGGATCATAAACTAATCAGTATATGATAATTTTTATGTTTTGTAGATCATGAGACCACAAATGTGGGAGAGGCGGGTGGAAATACAAATGATTATTACATCAAAAGGTTAAAACCAGAGATAGGAATGGAATTTGAGAATGAAGATATTGCATATGAGTTTTGCAATACATATGCAGGACATGTAGGTTTCAGTGTCAGGAAGTCTTGGCATGAGAAATCCTCAACGACTAATGTTATTCGAACAAAGAAATTTGTATGCTCAAAGGAAGGTCACAAGGACAAGAGCAAGGAACAATGTCAGAGGAAGCGAGCAGAAACAAGAGTTGGTTGTCTGGCAGAGATGACCATCAAAATAAGTGCTACTAGAAAATATGTTGTAAGTAGCTTTGAGGATGCTCATAATCATGAACTCGTAACTCCAAGCAAAGCCCATCTACTGCGATCCCAAAGAAGAATTACAGAAGGTCAGAAGGCCCAAATTGACATCTTGAATGATTCAGGTACTAGACCAAAATCTGGCCATGAAGTGATGAGTAGACAAGCAGGGGGTTGACAATGTCTTAGCTTCGGTAAAAAAGATTATAAAAATTATCTCCAATCAAAGCGTATGCAATCCATCCAAGAAGGAGATACAGGTGCCATTCTTCAATACCTACAGGACAAGCAGATGGAAAATCCTTCCTTTTTTATGCTATACAAGTAGATGAAGATGAGATGGTAACCAATATATTCTGGGCAGATGCAAGATCAATATTAGATTATCACTACTTTGGTGATGTGGTATGCTTTGACACAACCTTTAAGACAAATAGTTATGGCAGACCATTTCCCCTTTCCGTTGGTGTCAACCATCATAAACAAACAATGGTTTTTGGAGCTGCATTATTGTATGATGAAACATCTGAGAAGTTTGAATGGTTGTTTGAAACATTCAAAAGGGCCATGTCAGGAAAAGAACCAAAGACCTTATTGACCGATCAATGTGCTGCAATTTTTTTCGAAAAGGGGCGCTTTATTACTTAAAAGGTTTAAGCATTACACCCGGCCTCTGCATAACTAAGATGCACACAGCCAAACAAAGTCCTCTGCAAGAACGAAAAATAGATAGGCGGAATACAAAGATAGAGTCTGTATAACGCCAAAAGCGGAGGTGGGCCAATCCTATGATCATGTTGCCACCCATGTTGGATAAAAGTATCCCTCGCCGTATCCTCCAATCGTGTACACACCTCCGTAAATAGGTCTTGATTGTTCACGCGTTGTAGAGAGGACCATAAATGAAGAGTCCCTGTACATCTGTAGATAACCTGCATTAGAGAAGTACTTTTATCATTAAAAACCTTATCATTTCTACATAGCCAAAGCGACCAAATAACGGCTAGCACTCCCACCCTAAGAAGAGTTCTAAACCTGTGATCAATCCCATGTAACCAGTTGCCAAATACATTGGCAACACTACAAGGAGGATACAAGCCAGCACCTATCTGGATGACTGACCATATAGACCAAGCCAATTTGCATTGGAAGAATAAATGTTTTATTGTCTCATCATGATGACAAAAAACACATCGCGGACTTCCATGCCAATTCCTCTTGATAAGGTCATCTTTAGTAAGAATGACTCCGCGACGAAGATACCATGCAAATATTTTATTCTTAAGAGGTATCTTCATCTTCCAGATCTTCTTATTATTATCAACTGGCACATCAGACTGAATTAACGCTCTATACATAGACTCCACTGAGAATTTTCCATTCTCATGTAGGTTCCATTGAAATACATCAGACCCATGTGACAATTGTACCGTGGACAACCGTTGAAGCAGGATGTACCACGATTGGAGTCTAGGTCCAATTAAATCTCTTCTGAACGTCACATTTGGCGGAAATGATTCCATTACAGTGGCAATAGTATCACCCTTGTGACGCACAATGTTGTATAGAGCCGGATATTGTTCCCGGAGTGTGGCATTTCCTAGCCACTTGTCCTCCTAGAATCTAATTTCCGAGCCGTCCTTCATCGAGAAGGATCCATAGGAGAAGAAATATTTCTTCGTAGCCATTAGACCCGCCCAAAAGTGAGAATCCCCAGGCTTCCAGTATACTTGGGATACCGCCTTGGAGCCCACATATTTCCTCCTCAGGAGGGTTTGCCATACACCATTTTCGGTTAGTAATTTGAACAACCATTTGCCGAGGAGGGCCCTATTCTTAACCTCAAGGTCATGAATGCCCAACCCACCTTGGTGTTTGGGACGACAAACCACACTCCATTTAGCCAGTCGATTTCTTTCGCTCGCTATCTCCTTGCCAAAAGAATCTTGATCGGAAATAATCCAATCTATGTAAAACTCCTTTTGGCAACTGGAAGAAGGAAATCATATATAGTACCATATTACTTAGTACTGAGTTTATGAGGACTAATCTTCCACCCAGAGACAACAGTTTACCTTTCCAACTGCTAAGTCTTTTTTGCAGCCTCTCCTCGACATGTTTCCATTCAGCATTTGTGAGTCTCCGATAATGTATCGGTATCCCCAAATATGTGATCGGAAACTGGCCCAACCCACATCCGAACAGTTCAGCGTACAGGTGGGCCTCGTCTTGAGCCTCGCCAAAACAAAACAATTCACTTTTATGAAAGTTGATCTTCAGACCTGAGAGTTGCTCGAATGCTGATAAAATTAATTTCAGATTTCTCGCTTTCTCGAGGTCATGATCCATGAAGAGAATCGTATCGTCGGCATATTGAAGTATAGAGAGACCACCATCAACTAGATGACTTACTACTCCATCAATTTGGCCATCAACCTTGGCACGCTCAATCATGACCGCTAGCATATCCGCCACTATATTGAATAGCATGGGCGATACCGAGTCACCTTGTCGCAATCCCTTCTTTGTTTGGAAATAGTGTCCAACGTCGTCATTGACCTTAATGGCAACACTACCTCCAGAAATGAAGCTATGGACCATAGCGCACCACTCTGCAGAAAATCCTTTCATTCTGAGAGTCTGTTGAAGAAATGGCCATTTGACTTTGTCATACGCTTTTTCAAAGTCTATTTTGAGTACCACCCCATTCAACTTTTTCGATGTAATTCATGGACTGTTTCATGAAGGATAACAACTCCATCTAGGATGTTTCTTCCTTGCATAAAAGCAGTCTGTGAAGGACGAATCACATGTTCAACAACCGAATTTAGCCTAATAGTCGCAACCTTCGTTAATATTTTAAAACTAACATTAAGGAGGCAAATAGGTCTATATTATTGTATCCTTTCAGCCTCATTAGCCTTATGTAATAAAATAATCTCACCGAAGTTTAAGCGAAACAATTCCAGATGGCCAGCATGTAGGTCGCTAAACAAAAGTAGGAGATCCGACTTGATGACTTCCCAGAAGTTCTGATAGAACTCAGCAGGAAAACCATCTGGACCCGGGGCTTTGTTGTGCTCCATTAGGAAAACCACCTTTCTAACTTCCTCCTCGGAGTATGGGGCTGTTAGAAGGCTGTTTTCCTCATCAGAGACCTGGGGGATGTCATCCGTTCGGGACTCATCCATTGAGAAGTTACCTTCCTCTGGGGCTCCGAACAAATTTTTATAATAATTAGTGATATAAGATTTAAGTTGCTCATGTCTCTCAATCGTGCCCTCATCCTATTGTAGGGAATGAATAATTTTCTTCCGGTGTCTGCCATTGGCGACTCCATGGAAAAATCTAGTATTCGAATCACCTTTCAGGATAAATTGAGAGTTACTATGTTGGTACCATTTGAGTTCCTCCTCACGCAGCATGCTAGCTATCTGTGCATTCGAATGACTCTTGATCTCGATTTCATGCTCGGATAGAGGTCTAACCTCTGCCAAAGCTTCTAATTCATCAATGATAGACAAAAGACGAAGCTTCTCCTTTTTGAGGATACCCGCAGTGTGCCTAGCCCAACCACTAAGGAACTTACGTAATGCACGCATTTTGTTGTTCCATTTGTGTATTGGGGTAAGCCCGGCAATCGGTTTATCCCACACCTTCTTGGCCAAGTCATGGAATCCATCCCGATGCAACCAACCCAGTTCGAACTTGAACTTGCGTCTGTGCTGCGGTCATGGCAATCCAGTAGTTAAAAGGATGGGTGTGTGGTCTGAGATAGCCTCTATACGAGGTAGAGCACGTACAGAAACCATAGGGAATCTGGATTCCCGGTCGGTATCCATGAATACGCGATCTAGTTTCTCATATGTCGGTTCTGGAAGATTGTTCGCCCAAGTGTACTGTCTTCCAATCATGGAAACCTCTCGCAAATCTAGACTGTCTATGACAGCGTTGAAAAGGGAAGCCCAATGATTATCAAACCTACCTCGGCTTTTCTCATTTGGAAATCATAGCAAATTAAAATCCCCACCGATAAGAATGGGGTAGGGATTCTCGTTCGCTAGATTAACCAATTCACGGAGAAAATCAGCCTTGAACTCATCATGTGCTGCTCCATACACAGCGACGAGGGTCCATGTGAAGTTGTCGGCTTTGTTCCGGATATGGAGTTTAATGTGAAACTCACCATCCGAACTAGCCAACACATCCATAGTCCCCGTGTTTACGCCAAGTAAAATGCCCCCAGAACGACCTCGAGGTGGCCGAGAAATCCAAGTATAGTCTATCCCGCCAGAAAGACGGTTAAGAAGACTTACTGAGAAATCACGTCTCCCTGTTTCAGATAAAGCCAAAAAGTCTAAATTGTGTTCCCTATTACATTCCGCAATGAATAGATGTTTAGCCAAGTCACCAAGACCTGTGCTATTAAAGAACATGCCATTCATGAGGAAACAATAGGAGATTTAGAAAATTTCGCCCTCTTAGAGGACTTACGACATTTTTTCGAACGGTCCGACTTGGATTTACGACCGGAAGCTGTAAGCTCAAGCAATGAGCTAAGCCCGGGTTCCTCCAAGCCCACGTCTGAAATCTCCCCTACTACATGAGCGAGTAGCTGACCATCTGATGTGGCATGCAGCTCCTCCTCGTCTAGATGTGAGATAAAAGATTTGCTAGAAACTCATGGAGTAACCTTCAATCGGTCATATATATTCCAAATGTTTCAAAGCATTTGTCAAAACAGAAATATCATTCTCATTATTTCCTAGACTAACACCCACATTATTCAACTTAGAAACGATGGATGTACTAGAAAAGGATAAAAATGATTTGAGTGATGACGAAATACCTTGGTTGTCGAGGTTCTGCGCCGCTTTACGCCGCATAGCCTTGGCCAAAGAGTCCTCGTCAGTGTCCATCCTTCCATCGTCGGCCACCGCATGACGGCCACTTCGGCGTGTAGGTGTCATCCTTGATGAAGGGTGTCGCGCAAGCACCGCCGCCGGAGGAGGGGATGAGGGTGTAGTAGCAACCCCCTCCCCGGCAGTCTCGGCCGCAATAACACGCGGCGACACTTCCGAAGATGGCCTGACTGGAGGAGCGTGCATGGATGAGGCAGACACGTCCGGCTTCGCCTGAGACCGAGGAGCGGCCGTGGACTCGTCCGGCGCGGACAGAGACCGAAGGGCAACCGCGGGTGCAGCTACGCACGGCTGCACACTTGGGGGTAGCCTTCACGTCCAGGTTCACTACATGCATGCATGGGTTGCATGCATGGGTATCTCCACATGAGCTGCATGCCAATCGGCCTCAACCGTACCCACAGGATGCCGGCACCCCGCATGCGCTGTACCACCGGCAGCCTCCACCGGCTCGGGAACAGCCGGCTTAGACGCCGCCGTCCGCGTCGACGACGGTGACTGCGACGCCACCTTAGCAGCTGGTTGTAGGTGTACTGCAGAAGAGTCTGGTCGCCCCGCCGAGCCGCCGGTGACTTGCTCCGACCGGAGGGCAGCGGACTGCGACGATGCCGGCCGAGAATGCGACGACAGCTGCAATGCAACCACAGCCTGCAGTGTAGAAGGCGAGGACAACTCCTGTCGGTGAACCCGAGGGGATCTTTCGAGACATCCAGGTAACGTGGAGTTGACTCTAAGATCCGCGGCAAGCTCCATGCCTCTCGGCGTCTGCGGCGCAGAGTTAAACGGAATGACGGCCAACAACACAGGACCACCTCCCGTCGCACCACCAGAGCCAACAGTCGGCAGCTCCCGTCGTTGAACTTGAGTCACATTAGTGTTACTAGATGACGGATGGTTGGATGGGTTCCCGGTGTATTCCGATGTGTCCATCTCATTGTCTTTCTCCTTGGCGCCACTATCATCATCAGCATCATCACCCTTGCGTCTCCAAACGAACGGGACAAAATCAGGGTCCGGAATGTAACCTGCCGGCTCCCTTCTGAACGAGAAAGTGTAGCCCTTGAGCTTAACCACCACATCTGTTGCAGCAAAAGGACCAGCGTCGTCATTTTCCTTTGACAATATCTGAGAGTTGGTCATAGCCACGAGAATACGTACAACACCACGACGACACAGGCTAAGAAGATCGACATCCAATGTCTTGCCCATCAAAGTACCAACAGCCCATAAGCCCCAAAAATGACGAACCGTATGGGGAACCCCCTGGACATGGAGCCAAATCTGCTGAAGCTCGAGCTTATGTGGGACCTCCTGAGACCTCCATGCGGTAACGGTCATCTGAGCATTAACAGATGGAACGTTCATCTGAATACCATCTACCCTGTCCAAGTCCTCGAAAGACGGAAAGCTAACAAGGTAACCATCAGGCCCGTGTTGAATAGCCTCCCACTTCCATTGATCATGTACCGGACATCTCCTAGCAATCTGGCTCTCGACAACACTAGCCGGTACCATCAAACCAGTAACCTGAACTCGGGCTATCGGAGACTGTGTCGGTGCTAAATGATCTTTCACCACGCAATCAAGCAACTGGACAAAGTACGTCTCCTCAGCACCAACTCCCGAAACAAAAGCACTGGGCCTAAGGGAGTTTGAGAATAGGACACCGCAATGTTGGATGAGCGATTTTGTCACAAATATAGCAGTAGTGTTGCACAGTGCAATCCTTCACTGTATGCGTATCAACCGCACATTTCGAGCAACGAACCCCTTTCTTAGCCTTGGACTTGGGCGCCGTATCGACCTGCACATCAGACATTGGAGCCGCCAATGGTGGGGTATCAACAATAGCAGGCCCGTTTGGCATCTGAGGATGCTGATATTGCCCATGCTGATATGACTGCATGTGCTGCTGCTGAAATTGTTGCTGAACCGGCACGTGTTTCAGAGTGTGTTGAATACCGGGTTGCAAAGCTCCACCCGCAAACTGTTGCTGCT